>NW_006763309.1:509937-582437 GCF_000218685.1 Serpula lacrymans var. lacrymans S7.9 | reverse complement strand
CGCTCATGACCTGCTCAATCTAAATGTTGTCGATGATGAGAACTGCTGTTAGAAAACCACACACAAAAACAAACTAACACACAATCCTCCCAGATTTCACGGAACTTGTCTATGGGCTTTGCCTCCTAGAACAGTGGAGTGGTCTGGTTGTTCGTGGGGTGGTACATATAAGGATCCCTCAAAGTAAAACCCAGAGATGTATAAGTGTGGGTTTTGAGGAGGAGGGATAGTTGAATTTATAGAAGATAGGGGCTTAGTGACGAGTATAGATGAGCACTACCTTGCTAATCGTAGCACAAGGTAGGTTTGAGAATGACAAGATAACGAGGTTCCCAGTGATAGCAGGCTCCTGACGCACAAACTGTAGTGCTCAGAAGGACTCTAATTGAAAGGGATGACAATGACTTCAAAAGTGGGAAGTGTTGTGACCACACTGGATCACAAGTAGCAGAGTAGTGAACTTGAGAGTAGAGAAGAAGTCTGGATTGGATTCTTGTTCTTTTACAAGGTAAAATACAGGGGTTAATATAGTAAAAGAAAAGTAGGCTATGCACAGTATAGCTGTGCAAAAAGAATGAGAAAGAACTTGAAGGAAGGAATGTACGCTGATGAATCCTGCGTAGGTAGTACAGGATAAGATTGTCAAAAAAAGGAAAAGAAAGGGATAGAACAATGAATGCTGTGAATAATGTCACAGGTTTGTACGGCCATAAAGTAAAGTCCAATAGCAAAAAGAGAGCAGGAAAATCATGGGAAGATACAGTAAAAAAAGGGCAAGGCAAAACACTATCAGTATCAACACAGTTCCTTAATTGTCAGTCAGACATTCTAAAAAAATATGTGTCCATAAAAATGATTCAAAAATCAAAAATAATCGCACTGTAAATGAATGTTCTGCTGAAAAAAAAGAAACTGGAGCCATTGGTCCACCACCTAGTCCAAATCCGACAGTTCCATGGCCTTACCAATGGACTGGTTGCGTTGGACCACCTGATCAAACGAGGGAGGGAGAGGAGTAGTTCCAATTTGGAACAAGTGAGTCCCAGGCAGCGTGTGGTAGGTGTAGCTGTAGCAAAGACAATGGACAAAAGATAAATGTACCCAAGTGAATGGGACAGCGATGAACATGGGTGACGCAAGGGGATGAACCTTCTCCAGCTCAAAAACTACCCACCCACGCTCCAACCAGGCAAGACGAGCGACCGATGTTTTGATAGTATATGATGGTAGATCGACGTCATAAAGATGGACCTGTTGCCCTATTTGAACCGGCTGCCGGGGCTTTGCTGATATCAGCAGTGGCACGTGGTAGTTGATGGATCGGCAACGGAAGCGGATAGGAAGTGGTGACATCAGAAATGGTGGGGGTGCAAATAAGATGAGGAGAAGGAGGGTGGAGGTGACAAAAAAGTGGATTAGAATGGGGATCCAGAAACGACCATCAGGTGAGAATAAAAAGGAGAGGAAGGGGCCCATGGTGGGGCTAGGCAAAGGAAGGGGAGTAAGGGAAACAACAAAAGCGAGGGCGCAATGCAATGTGTAGCCAGTGGCGACGCGAAAATTTGCCGAAATGCCGAAATGCGGAAAGTACCGAATGGAAAAGCAAAGGTGAGCTTGACTGGATTGCCTAATAGAGGTGGTGCTGATCAGCCACAAGTTCAAAAAAGGCAATATTAATTACTATTCCACGTGGCACTGTGCCTGTGTGGCGCAAAGGCGAGTCTTTTTGAATATTCACTTCGTTATTGACACCTGTCCATGCTACCAATCAACTTTGGTGCATGACAACATTCTTAAGGGCCAAGTTTTCCGCCATTGTTTAATGCTTGCTTTGTTTAGTAGCCACTTGTACATGTAGTTAAATAAATAGGCTGTTTCTTATGATGCAATATATTCACATTTTTTAATTCTGAAACGCATTACGATGCTCGAGACACTTAAGCACACAGACTTGGATAGTCAAGCAACACAGCATGAAAGCATATATTCTCGAGTATAAAACATGTTCAACTACAGCTATTCAAAACGACTCATCAAAGCTACACATTGTTATAATTGAAGGACAAGTCCTCATCATCATCTCCACCAGCGATCCTTGAGGAAGATTGGTGTCAAATAGCGTTGCAGATGCCAATGTGGTTGGGGATGCAGGAATGGATGGCATAGATAAAGCTAAGTGATTGGCAGGGCCAGCAGTCAATATATTAGCAAGGAGAGTGGAGATGACTTTGTTGTCGACACCAGGAACATCCTTAACTGCCTGAATAAGATTAAGCATCATCTGGAGCATATCCTTCTGGTGCGGCTGATCTTCACGCCGGCAAACAGTTTCAGCCTCGGTATGCAAATTGAACTTCTCCTTATAGTGCTTGTGCTTCAGAACAATCATTGCCTGCTCCTTTTCCACTTTCTTATAGCAGACCTTTTCAATCATAGCTTGATATTGGGCATTCCTGAGTGCAACATCATCGGACTTGGATGCTGATCTGGTTGCTATCTTGTCCTTCACAGTCTTGTTCTTTTTTTCCAATGCCTATGCAACAGGTTCCATCATCTTCTGCACAACCATTATGCTATCTTCAAGGTGAGAATGTTGGGGTTTACAAGGTTTTTCATCAAACTTCTTATCATATTTATCCTTTCCCTTGCCACATTTATTGTTGTTGGTCTGAAAAGCCCTCCTATCATTGGTAATCTTCTGTTCTTGCACCAGCCCTTTCCCTGATGCTGCTAACTGTGCGCGTAATGTATCCCTGACAGAGATACTCACAGCACAACAACCACCACGAATGCTAGGTGCCAGAGAACCACCACAACTAGGTGCTGTTGTGTTGATAAAGTGTTTGATATGGGATAGCTACCAAAGCTTCTTTATCCTAGGGTTACTGGAAGTTTACAACCTAAGCTGGACAACGGCTAATAACCTAGTTTGTTTATGGGTTGGAAGTTAGTTATCCCTTGTATTGTGAGTATGTCAATAGTCCTCATACTCTGGAAGACTAATATGACAATGGTAGATATGTCCTTGATGATATAAAGGACAAGTGGTAGTATATGAATAGAAGTGTGAGGGTATATGTGAGCTTGAAGTGTTATATGACTAGCTTTAAGATATAGCCAACACTAGGTGTGACAATGATAGTCCTCGCTTGTTGAGAGACTAATGATTCTAGAGTGGTCTTTTTGAGACTAAGAATAGAAAAGTAATTTGAAAATGTGGGGCAAAATATGACTCAGCCAGGCATAGTGTTCTATTTATAAGAAACAAATGCCAATTCAACCTTCTCCACAGTAAAACAAGAATTTTGGAGAATTTCCTTATTTGGAAGCCCTCCAAAAGTATCCAGACTGATAGGGGCGTCAAAAACCGGAGTAATTGGTGAAGTGGTTGTTGAGAAAAAAGCAGATTATGTCATGGGAAATTCACTTTTCCTTTTCAGAAACTGACCATGTGCAAGCCATGTGGTCAGATTTCAGTGTGGCTGCCAGTGGCTGACAGTAAGCGTGATACAAGCATTCTTGTTTGGCTCATATCTCCAAAACTAGCGGTCATAGAGAGGAGAATGAGTGATTTCCCTGGAAAAGAGACAAAAGCGAGCCATGATAAGTGCCACTAAAAAGGGAGTTTAACGCCACATTCATTTCAAAAACAATTGTCTCCTGTTTGATTCACTAGGTTATATTTTTTTATAGTTATTAGGTTTAGTATTAGAAATAATATTCTTATTATTTCATATAATTGATAATAAAATAAATAATAACAAACTTAAGTGTTAGATATATTTATTTTTATAATATAGATATTCTCTAAAGATTTCCCACAAATTATTTTGTTCTAAACTTCTTTATTTCACTATTCAGAATCCAAATAGCTTCTTTATCAAATAAATATCCTCTAATAATTTCAAATTTGTAACCATATTCTTAGTAAAATTTTGTTTAGCATATAACTTATACATATTAGTTAAAAAGTCTAATGAGCTTTTAGTTAGTCTTAAGTATAAGATATAATTTTTGCTTTAAATTATAATGCTTAAATCAACTGCTTGCTCCATTTTGAGAGATGGAGCCAATGAAGCAAAAGTAGACAGGGAGAAAGGATGAGGGAGAGTGTCTTGATCACCAGATGCACCAGATACGGGCAACAGCAGTGATTCAATAGAGAAGGAGTTCCTATGCGTGTTCTGTTGCTGCGGCGAATTTGATCCTTGTTGGCCCCATGAAAGCTCGTTTGACGACAATGGAGCCCAGTTTGGCAGTGGCTGAGTCCACTTTTTTCTCACAGCTACAGGGGGTTCCTTTATCCAGGGCTACTCTTCAGCATACTCCTGTAAAAGTATTAGTACAGCCACATGGAAAATCCAGAAAATACTCATATTAAGATTGAAAGTTTGTGAGCAATCGGGCACCATGGACTGATGAGCCCTGCCAGCAGGGCGGTCTTCTTGAATGCCGGACTGCTGCTCAGCACGGCTTTGGTGTGACTTCCTCTTTCTCAGAAACAGGAGATTGTATGTGTTGCCTGCAAGGTCTTGGCCTGGGTCAGAAAAAGTGGTGAATGGGTTGTAGCTGGAAATTTTCATCCAGAAGCCATATAGACGGTCAAATATCTTGAATTTTTTCTTTATAAGCCCTGTTGTAAACAATGACATTGGTCAGAAAGATTGTGAGACATCAGGACCGGAAAATGGGGGGGAGGTTAACTAATGCAAAAACACACCAATTGGTCCCCCATACACAGGGTTCCCTTCTAATTGCACAAATGTAAGACCAGCTCCCGTTTGACCTAATTATTTGACAAACTTACAGTACTTTTTCTTCAGCCTATTGAAGTGTTAGTATGTAGTGAAGAGGGGGAGAATGAGGAGTAGTAGTAGTAGTAGTAGTAGATTCCACTTACACAGTGAGATGATTGTCAACAGCTTTTGCATACTTGTTGGGATCAGCTTTGAAGTCAACCCTAACAGCTGGGTTCTCGTTTTCATTGAAAACAAATGCTGTAATGGCACCATAACATAAAATCTTCTTCGTCTTTGACTGAGCCTTTTGCCGACCCTCTTTATCTGCATCCTCTTTGGAATCTGAGAAAATGAAGTGTCGTTCTTGAGCATTTTGATCCAGCCAGTCTAGCAATTGATCAGTACGTGATGAGGTCCATGTGATCCTTGTGGGGAGGCCTGAGCTACTGTCTCGGAGATTATATCTCCAATGGAGTCCTCATTAGATGCATTGTTGATATCGCCATTGTTGACGGCAGGCTGAACTTTACAACGAGGCATGATTTGCTGAAGTCGAAGAGAGAAAGAATAGCACGAGGTCCCTGGACCCTATGACCTACTCAGGTTTTGGGTGGAGTTTCTGCACAAAAATTAGAAATAAAAATAAAAAGTGAACAAGTGAGCACTTCTTTTCAGCGGCAGTTTGAGTCAGCAAGTCACATTGGCTCTGGGCAGGCGCCTGCAAAAAATAGCAGGTTTATTCTTAGGCTCAAACCCAGCCAATTCACATTCATACTCCGCAGAGTTGTTTTGTGAAAGGGCTGGTACACTCCAGCCTCTTTTTGGCAAGAAGCGTGACACTCCACCAAATGAAAGAAAAGATTTAGTCAAATTCTGACCAGTGAATGATGGACTCGACATGTTATACCACACAAGTCCTCAGGCCTCAAGGCCTCATGTTACGATAACACAATTTTTGGACCTTCCCTTTATTTTCATTCTCCGCTTCAACCTTGTACTTTAGCCTTCACACATGGCGCCGCGTGGCACTTCCCCTTTTTATCCAAAACTCCTCTTTCTCGTGCCGCGTTGCCTTTCTTCTTATTTTAGACACAACTCTCTCACACAGTGGAGCTGGCCATGCGGGCTAGGCCCCATGACATCATCAGCCACTGTCTCTATCAACTGTATAGTACACATGTACAAACGACCCTGTAGTAGTATATATACCTCAATAGATCCAGGAGACTCCTCAGCAAGTCCTCCTGTTGTTAACCAACAAACTCTCTGCAGCCTAAGGGGTAACCACTCCCTCAACATCTTCCTTATAGTGTGTTTCTGTGTGCGCCAGAGTAACTAACTCTTGGTTGTTGCACCTCAAGCTTCAAGTTTACTATAACTAACTATTCATGTAAAAGTATATATGTACAACAAAATGAGAATTATTTAGTAGTATATGTGTTAGTGTTTGTAGTTGATTGAGAAGGTGAAGGTACGAGGAAAGGGTTTACAATCTGAGTATAAGGTGACCAAAGACTGGCAAGATATGCAAATGGGGGCACCAATATTGTTGTATATGGGACTCAAGGGACAAAATGAGTAGTCTGCATTGATCTGACCACCACACTGGCATTGTGTTCATTTCCACAGTTGGTGATCACTTGTACATCCAAAGAAGGCAAAACTGGTTCTGTAACAATGGGAATCCCAGAACCGGTGACCTTTGTGAATGCTTGTCATCTACTCTGTTGCTCTGACCCCACTGCATTCACAGCAGCCTTGTTGTCACCTCTTTCCTTTCTCTTCTTGCCTTGCATTTTCTTTGGTAATGGTCTGAAGGGCGGGACATCAAGAGTCAACATCAATGCGGCCAATTCACTTCCATAGTCAGACCACCACAGCTATTGTCCTCCTACTAGCATATGGAGTTCCTCAGCTGATTTTATAGGTCCCACCATGGCCAGGAAATTTATTGTGTCATCTTGCAAAATGGCCAGCGAAGCAAACATTGCTCTTGTAAAGTCGCGCTTATGCACTGATTTTTGCCATAGCTGTAAGTTTTCACAAACAAATTCGCAAATTTCCCCCTTCTTTGCAGCTGACTGTCTTTTCTGCATAGATATAATTCCTGGCCGAATTTCATTCAGGAGGGAAACATCACAGATGTTGCAACAAGGAACTGTCACAACTGTGGTATGTCAGATTTATTCATTTACCACAATGAGGACTAACCATTTGTTTTATTCCCATATACCTTGGTCAAGACTGCACGGCGGCACAAGCCAGTCTGTATGAAGGCAAGCAAACCTTCATCTTTTGTGGCATAGTCCAGGACTGGTTCATCTTTCACCAAAATGAAATCATGCAGGTCTCCGTGTGCCCCTTGCTTACTGCCTTGACTTTGTGCATGGACCTTACCAGTTTTCTTCTTCTGTTTTCCCTTCACTGATGTTTGCTCCTCTTCCACATTTTTTTGAGTCTTTGAGAGATCTACTTCATAGCAGCTTGGCTCAACAAGCAACACAGCCAATCCTGTGCATTGTTTTCCACAAGCTGCTCACCCTGCTCTCTGGACAAACATTGACAGCAAAGCTGTCAGTTTCCACTGCACAACCATATCAATATATGGTATGTTGCATCCCTGAAAAAAGCTTTAGAGTGAGCTAACAAAGAGTTGTGCATACATACCATTCCAGCAGCATCTGTACACACTAGGATTTGGACTTTTCCCCTGCAAAACATTTCTATTACTTCCTTTTGGTAGGCCTTCCCTTGTGCAGCATTGTGTAGCCAAATTATTCCTGAATGCCGATGCTCAGTTGGCAGGCACTCAATTAGGTGGTCTATGATTTCGGTACCAACAGCAATGTTGTCAGCATACACAAATGTTTTTTTGGTGTCTTGTAGTTGCATAATTCCTGTCAGTATAATGAAGTTGAGGTCTGTGTAGGTCTTCAGAGGATTTTGGATTTCTCGCACAACCAGTGAGACATTTTCACGGTTGTTTTCTATGTCTATATTGACAAAATTCTGCTGGTTGAATTCAAGCTTTTCTAGGACATCATGGCATATTTACGCTGGGAGGGTTGCAGATATTGTGACAATAGGTGTTTCTTGAGGTAGGAATGAGCAGATGGCCCCAAGGCCACCGTACTTCTTCCAAAAGCTTGAACCCCAATGTGATACTACATGAGTTTTGTCAACCACCACCAACATCACTCTCCTTCCAAACTCGTTGCTCTGTAACACCACCCTGACAAAGTGACGTGCAAGTAGCATCTCCGGTGAGATCAGAACTATTTGCCAATCTCCTTTTATAATTTTCTAACCTCATCTTCAGTGCATTTTGGGGATTTATGGACCAGCTAACTCACATCAAGTATTTCCTGTCTACAACCACCATGACTGCTGTTAACAGCCACAGTATCAAGTTTGAATTCATTCTGGAAGGTCTGAACCTGTTTTCAGGGTGAGTGTTTTGTCATATTATCTGTTATTGCACTAACCTGTTCATCATGGAGGGCAAGCAATGGTGAAACCATCAATGTCACTTTGCCTTTGCTACTGGGATGGACATGTGGACCTGCAGCTATTGTAACAACCAAGAGTTAGTTACTCTGGCGCACAACTCAGACAAGCTATAAAGGTAGTGATGAGGGAGTGGTTACCCCTTAGGTAGGACCAAGTTAGTTGTGGGTATACAACAGGAGGACTTGCTGAGGAGTCTCCTGGATCTATTGGGTATTTATATTACTACAGGTTATTTGTACATGTGTACTATACAGTTGATGGAGGCAGTGGCTGATGATGTCATGGGGCACAGCCCGTGTGGCCAGCTCCACTACGTGAGAGATTTGTAGCTATAAATAAAGAAAAGCAGCGCAGCGCGAGAAAAGGGGAGTTTGAACAAAGGAAAGTGCCGCATGGCACAGTGTGTGAAAACTATAGAAGAAAGTTAAAGAGGAGAATGAAATTTGAAGGTTTGAAAATTGTGTTATTGTAACAGCTATAGCAGTCTTTCCAGCTCCTGTCCCAGCGTGTACAAGTACATCTTTTCCCTGCAACTGTGCTTTTGTGCCTTCCACCTGGAACTTGTGGGGTCCATTGTGCCATCCAAACTGTTGTTTCATTAGTTTGGACAAGTTATCCATATCTTCCTCCTTTAACCTGGTGGTCTGGTATAGCGCATCTTCTGGATGTGTCCTTAGTATTGTGGCCACATTGTAACAACCAAGAGTTTGTATACTCTGGCGCACAACTCAGACAAAGCTGTAAAGGTAGTGAGGGGAGTGGTTACCCTTAGGATAGGACTGAGTTAGTTATGGGTAAACAACAGGAGGACTTGCTGAGGAGTTTTCCTGGATCTATTGGGTATTTATATTACTACAGATCATTTGTACATGTGTACTATACAGTTGATGGAAGCAGTGGCTGATAATGTCATGGGGCACAGCCCATGTGACCAGCTCTACTGCATGAGATATTTGTAGCTATAAATAAAGAAAAGCAGTGCAGCGCGGGAAAAGTGGAACAAAGGAAAGAATTGTGTATTGTAACACATTGTTTTTTTCTTTGAAGACTGTGCTGTTAAAGCATTTGCTTGCGCCCTGCTTGTGTAGCACAACTTGTAGCCACGTGACAAAGCCAGATGACTCCACCCTCATTCTTTGCATAGCTAGCATGCAACTGCAGCTGTTACTGTTATGCTGGATTTTTGAAAGCATAATGCAGACACCTGGCTGTCTTTGTAGTGAGCTCTCCTCCCCATTAACATCTCTGGCGGGGAGTGGTTCTGAGCTCCACATATCCCCTATTTAACTCCTGTCTCTGCCGCCATCATCGCCAAGTGACTCAATTGGAATGCATCCAGTACATGGCCATTCACTTGTTACACTCACAAAGATTACCTCTCTTCATCACTTTATCACACCCAATTTGTCTACTCGTGCCTGGTCTAACTCTTTTCCGAGCATCTCAAGTGGTGGCCCCATCTATAGCAGTCCTGTCATTGGCTCCAAGGCTGAACAGCTTGCCACCTTGTGGAAAAAAAGTCAATGGAAATGTGCTGTGACTTTGAGTGCACTCAAGGCTCAAGCGGCTGACAAGGACCTGCACACACAAGCAGCCCTTCAGGCCAGCCACACAGGCATATTTGACAAAATCTTAAACAGATTGACACAGGCTGGTCTCATATTTGGGGACCTGATGGTTTATGTATTTGATCCACATGCAGGCCAAAGAATGCACAGGTGGGATGGATTTTTCAGAGTCAGAGGGATAGCACGTACCATCTTGGATTTCTGGGCCTCCAAGGCTAATAGTCAGAGCGGCCAAAGAGAAGTACAGGACTGGGCATTGGATTATATATGCCATACTGCCAAAAAGGAAGCCCGTCAAATCACTGAATCAGGACACCTCCAAAGTCATAAGAAGGCTATCAACGCCAACTTTTTCCTTGGCTTCAACCTCAAAACTATGTATTCATACCTCTGTCAACATGCTCCAATAGCCTCACGAGTTTTCAAGGCATTCCTAACATCACTATAACAAAACAGACGGATGTCACTAACTAGGGCAGCAAAAAAACAGATGGTGAGTTTCTAGTTTACAGTCAAGTTAATTTCTATCTGATGGTCACAGGTTTTATCCTCAGTTATGATTCAAGGCCTCACTGTTACAATCTCTATTGGACATTTAAGGACTACTCATTTCTTTTTACTCATCGGTTATACCATCGGACCGATGACTCATTTCCTTTACGTACACTTCCGTTCCTCTCGCATTTGCAGTACCTATTATAGTACTTAGTCCTCAACGGACGGACCTGCCCTAGATAGGACCTAACTCCTATCACCGATTCCTTTCCATTATAAATACCATGTAACAGCAGTAGTATTCTCTAATACAATTCTACGCAGTTTACGCTTACAAAGCTAGACTCCTAAGATCAGACTTCTACTCAGAAGAAGACCAACTCCCGTTGGAAAACCTCCACTCAGAACTATGTTCTCAAACTTGTCTTTGGATAAGTCTCTTTATAAACCTTGACGAACCCTCAGACTTTGTTAAGCACTTCGTGCATAACACTCACAGAATATAGTCAGGATAATAATGTCCTCAAGAAAGTCTCAGGCTTGTACCTATATGCAACTGGAGCACAACATCAGGCAATTTTAGTAGCCTCTCACCTCAGCATATCTGAAAGTTATACCAATATAATTCAAAAACCACACGTTATCCATACCAAGCTGGCAAGTGACAGATCAGCAAAAACCTTTCCTGCACATGTATGGAAGTCAGGGACTTTGAGATTCTTGTCAAGCTCAATGTGTGATGCAACCCATGATGTGGTATTTTCTGGTTTATTTGCAGTGGTATATGACAATATAAACATGATGTTTTGCGTTGCAGAACAAATTGTTGGGAGAAATGGTATGTATCTTTCTAGTAGTCGCTATACATATACTGATAATGTTTAGACTCGCAGGAAAATGGCACTTGTGCCACAGTATGGCCATTATGGAAAGCATCAGACGATGACATGAAACTTGCAGACCTTGAACAAACCTTCCATAGTGCACGGCCTTTGTCATTCAAAGATATAGTTCTCACATCAGCAGAAAACAAACATTTTAGGCACTGCTTAACACACTGTGTTCTCCGTATTATTGTTAATCACAGCAGCGGCCATTTTGATCACTTCCACAAAATGCTTGAAGACTCTCAGCCGACAACCAATTGCAAAATAGAGGTGCACAAAACCACTCTTCACCCACTATCAGCTATGGACATTGATGAATCTACAATTGTAGGGAATAGTGAGGTGGTAGAAGCCATTATGGATGAAATCGGAGTGCAAGCCAATAATCCTATTCACAGTGAGAAACTCAAGATATTTGCAGGTGATCAACTATCAATCACTTGCTTGCAAACACTTGCAAACATTTGTGCTGGTCATGAAGGAGGTTTTGCGGGATTTGGATGGGGGGTATGGATGCCAGGGCTATTTCATGCCAAAATGGCCGATATGCATGACCTCCTAGTTACTCACTGGGGTAAACCAAACTCAGGGACACGCAATCCAGGATCATTGTGGTTCCATAACACACACCTCCATCACCATCCTATTGTGTTGACCTCCTTACCACCTTTCCATACTTGCAGGGATTTAGCTTTTGTGTCTCTCTATGCTCGTGTTCTCCATTGTTTGCTTCTTGTCAGCTCAAAAACAACACTCGAAGAATGCGCAAATGGCATCATATGGGAAAAATTCAAGGAACATGCAGAAACTATTATAAACAAGCATACAGATCACAAACAAGTCACAGCTTTGCAAGAGGAGCGACAATGGACTGGCAACAAAAATTCAATATCAACCACAGGGGATATGGTTTTTGAAAATGCTGTACTTTTCCTTTGTGATGCCGTTGTATCAAGGGAATTCACTGATGCTATCAAGGAGGGTGATTCTGGGCGCATGGTGTTATGTCTCAAAATTTTTACTCTTAGCGAGGGACTGGCCGAACCAAGTATGCATATAAAATGTTGCATCTCATACACAACTTGTCTTGTGTCTGGCCCGATAAAGTGGTGTACGTGCAGTTCTGTCTTCGCACAAAGAAATAAATAATTTCATAGATATTCACAGGAAAGTTGTTCTCAAAAATTGGCTTGTAAATCCGACTGGAAGGCAACATAGCTTTGTTGAAGCTGAATGCAAGAACATATGAATTATTGGATAAAGGTGAGTGACTATACCATGTAACAAGCGGTAAAATAATAGCAATAGTACTATAGAACTTTTACAGAGCTCATGGGAGCTTGGCATCATGGGAATAGCTGGAAATGGTTGCTCCTTGTGTTGAATTTCTTTGGCACTTATCAAAAACAATGAACTCACTCCTTGGCTCTAATCAAGGTGTAACTCACAAACCATTAGATTTGACCAGAGACATTCTGGTGCTTATGGCGAGCCTAAAGGATCATGAAGTTTACTCAATCAAGCGCGGTTGACAGCTAGACAACAATGACTTACCAGTTCCAGATGTCATTACCACATGTTTGCAGCGGCTGACAGACACTGTCAGTAACCCAATTGAAAAATATAACAAGTCATTCAAAAGGCTTCAGGCTCGTCGGTGCCTGCAGCCAATTGTAGGATCCTCACCTGCAAGTAATATCTCCATTGTGGACAGAGTCCCTGACCTGCAGCCGAGTCAGCTGGTGGAAAATTATGTGCACACTGCAGGAGTGGTAGCCCTTGACAATGATGAAATTGAAGAAGAGGGCAAGTTTGCAAAATCGGCTAGGGAGGATGAAATTGAAGGGACATTAACACTTGAACGGCCCAAAGATGTTTCATTGGACATGGATGCAGAGGACCTCTGCGCATGTGAGGAAGACATATTTGAGGAAAGCAAGACTGAAGAGGGGACAGACATTAGAGAGGCCTCAGAATTAGATGATTCACAGTCAGACAGGTCAGAAATGTAAATTAGTGACTTATGATATATATTCTGCATGTTGTACAAGACATTCTCACTATCAACGCAAGTGAAATACCACTACCTAGTCTGTGCCATGCATCACTTGCACCAAATTTTCTCTATGTCTCATGTCACACAACGATAAATAGCTGTGACCTGCCAATGTGACGTTCACGTTTCCCAATCCGTTCGCAAGCTCACGAATTTTTATATTAAGTTGTAATGAGTTGAGCTTACGTACGCAACTGGTTACAAGTCTAGTTTATTCTGAATACCTATTATCTACTGATATCGGGTGAATTTGGACAAAAAACATGGGATAGCCACCGAATTTCCTCATCCACTTTTGAAGGGGTTATCAACCACTGCTAGTATTTACAAACCTCCAAATACATGAATCATCAACTACAATCCAGCTTCTACACAGAGTGAAAAACACCTATTATAGGTCCCACAGTGTTTGTAAACCCAACCTGCAACCTATTGACCTTGACTGTACTTGCACTGGTTACAATGCACATTACGATCAACCGCTACGCCCAGGCTTCATAATGTGCCGCACATAAATCGGGCTATAGCACTAAAGAAGGAGTGCGAGCTACCACTACTTGCGTAACAATCCACTGGATAACCCGTCGGACATATCACTGGCAGCTTGGTCGCCACAGAAACCGCTGGCGCTACGAGTGGCTGAGCGATGCGATGACATCTTGGCCGCCATCAGAGGTATATCACGTAAGTATGCACATTGTAATGCATGACTTTCAAGATCTTGGCACCGAAGTTTTGTCAAGACGCATAACCTGCGATGTGAGTTCCGGATCACAGCATGTCAAACTTCTTGGAAGCGATCACTCGAAGGCAGTGCGTCCTTCAGATGCTAACCACCCTGAAGGTTTCATCGCATGGGGTATGGTATTCACGAGTATGTGTTCTCGAAATTAACTCTGTAATTGATTCTGTGCTAGTCCTCACCTAGTTGACCGAACAGTATATAATCGTGAGGTGAGAGATCTCAGACTCATTGATCGCAATGGCCTTGACGCTGATATCTCATTATTGGTATCAACGCAAGAATCATGCCAAGGGCACTGTATTTCATGCACGTGCAGATCTGACCCGTTGGACGAAACTTTGATCAAATCGGTAGTATGCCATCAATGATGCTGTTCTGCTCGTTCAAATGATGGGTAAGCGTGCTACTATAGTATACCGTCATCGCTCTCGAAGCTAATGGTGAAGCGACGACCTATTTAAACAATACACCGACAGCCATGTTTCCCCAGCCTGGTTTGCTCATCACCCTGTCTGAACAATCGTCAATTCGTTCCAAATCCTAATCTTCATCGATTAATCGTGCCGCCAGTATCTATCTATCATTTATCCATCGCATACTCTTGAACCAAATCACAATGCGCTCCCTCTCCTTCGTTTTCCTCGCCGTCTACTCCACCCTCTTTGCCTCTGCGGCATCCACCTACTCCAAGCGCCAATCGTACTTGCAACAAAATGGCCCCGCTGCCGAGGCGTTGAACAACCAGTATGCTTCCCTCACTGCAGACTCCCCTTGCACCGAGGGACAGGATGCCTGTATTCAAGGCCAATTCGGTCACTGCTACCAAGGTCGCTACCTCACCTACAGCTGTCCCGACAACTGGGCATGCGCTGCCATCCCTAACGAATGGTCCGTAGGAACCAGCACCACCTGCGATTCCATCAGCGACATCAACTGGCGCAATCAGCAGGCTGGCATTTCTAAACGTGCCGTCGAGACCTTGCAAACGTATGTATTTCGTTGACCATCTCTGGCATCATCGTCTGACAATTTTCCCCCAGTCGCGACATCGCACAGCTCAAGGCCAATGGCCCAGCTGCTAAGGTGTTGAACCAGCAGTATGCTACGCTCACTACGAGCTCCAGTTGCAACGACGGAGACGTTGCTTGCGTGCAGGGCCAGTTCGCTCACTGCTACCAGAGCCGTTACCTCACCTACAGCTGCCCGACTGACTGGACTTGCCAGGCCCTTCCTAATGAGCATTCTAATGGTACCACCACGACGTGCGACTACGGTCCAGATGCTCAGTGGCGTCTCACGGAGGCAGGTGCTCTCTAAACTCTCCTTTGATGTTTTAAGATACCGGTAAGTTATCGAGTCTGTCGCAATAATGCTATTGCTGACTTGAGCATCTCAGATTGTTGGACCCATATTCTGGATATTCGTAACGATTCAACCTGGTGTTGAGATATGGAGTTTCTGAGATTAAGATCATCACAAGTTCACGAGATATCATACTTAATTGTGGGTAGTATTGCAGGATGTCATCTAGCTTATTAGTATTTGGGACACTTAAATCGAAATGGCGAATGTTCTTGGCCTTGGCCACAGTAATATCTTTCTCGGACCTGAATTGAAAGGCGTGAACCGACTGGACGAATGATTTGAGGGTTTTGGGTGGACCCCGCAGGTGCTAATTTATGCTGTGCAATAATCCATTCCTACGATCAGATGTCGAGATGTCGAGATCATGATGGCCATTATAAGCAACCGATGCCGATGCACCCGCCAATGTATCCCAGCCACAGGCACATCTTCAAGTTACCAGCGCCGTCGTCACACCATGACTTCCACTTATTCGCGCAGGTTCTGCAGTCTTCTCTTGTTAGTTCTCGTATGGATTGTGAGCAACCCTAAGTTTAGTTCATTCTCCAAAGACAAGACCAAATCTCGTTCTAGGGTCCCGTCTGCGGCATCCTGACCAAATGGGAAGCTACGGATTTTTGTAAATGTAGGTATGCTTCTCCTTGTGTGTTACTTATATTGACGTATTCAGGTATATGTTTTCAATCAAACTATACCATCTTGCTCTTGGATAAGCCCGACGATCCTTCCAAACCCTGTCTAACATGCAACAAGCAATGGTGTCTAAATCAAAACCTATCAATCTGTGCAGGCGCGTCACTTGGTGACACAAATCCCGACACAGCGACAGGGAAAGAGGGTGATGTAGAGGCGAGGTGTTTCCGTATGTTTTCGTTTGTCTATACTCGTGTCTATGACGCTCATGGTTGCAACACTTCACAAAGAACGGGACTCGCCTCGAGATCAGCTAGTCGTTACCCTCTTCCTCTTGACAATCATTGGATTGTTGCTCGGAGTAGGAGTTAGGAACCGCATGGTTAAAGCGGGACTCAATACATCATTATCATGGGGTGGAAACAGGGGATGGTGGGAAGTGGGTCGTCTTCTGTCTCACATATGTTAACAGCATCTGACTATCAATCATGGCAGGAATGGGTGCTACGCAGACAACCAGAGAGCTATACTCTTAGCGAGCGCGAGGCGGGCGAATATTCTAGTGTTCCCCAGTCACTTGCAATGTGATCATCGTAGTACCTGATTCTTTTTACTGTCCTTGAACTATATTTACTATGTTATGTGAATGATGTACCCTGCAACGACGCGACTGCGATATGCGTAAATTCCTTGTCTGTGTGGTGAATGTGAGTTATCACGCCTCTGGATATGTTACCGACTATCTAGCTAGCCCACTCATTCCCGCACTGTGTTTGATGGGTATCTTCAATAAACACTATGCGAATTGATCGACTACTACCTAATACATGCAGGAGCACGCGTGAACGTGATAAACATTATGTATGATTATGCCGTCTATGTCTGAGATCTGAGTTCTATGCACCTAACCCACATGCACACAACCGACCCTCGTGTGCTAAGCACCAAGATTCAAAAAACGCACCAAGCCTACACCTTCGGATACAGGACTTTTCGTCCTCCACCAACACCAGATACATTAACATCATACCTCAATCTTCTCCGCCTTGTCTATTGCGATGGAACTTGTCCGCGTGCGTTCCGTAGCGTCATCGCGTACGACCCGCTCTTCATGAATACGTGCCTCATCTTCTACCAAGGCCTCATCCTTCTCTAGTTTTTCTGACGAGTCTTCTGACGTTTCTTGGTTCTCTGGAGATTCTTCAGCCGTCGCCCCCTTCTCCACATCAGCTCCTTTTGCGTCACCACCCCGGACAACAGCGCGTTTCAGCGAATAACCACGGATGAACAGCACCATTATAAGCCCTGCTGCTGATAGAGGCGTATTCACAAGCCAAATAGTACTGATGGAGCGGGCGTATGCATGCATGAGTTCATTTCGTTGCGTGATATTCTGAAAAACGGAATAAATATGGCCAACATTCAAAGATCACGGGTTTAACTTACAGCTATCTGGGACAGTTTTCTCACGCTATCGTTCAAAGCGGCAGCGGACGTATCGATAGTAAGACCGGGGATATCTCTAACCCTCTTTTGAAGACTCTGTAAATCATTAAGAATATGAGCATAATGGGAATATATGGTAAAAGCGGTAGCACCTACACTTGCGATGATGGCTTCTCCGATTGTAATGCCAACTGTGCCACCTAGGGTTCTGTAAGATCAAGTCAGATGGTCTGCTGAGTGATATACTGGTTATTTACGAACCGAAGGAACATGAAGGTTCCTGTACTAGTAGCCATGTCCTTGATGGGCATCGCCGCTTGAACGCCGATCAGTGGCGACTAATCGTTAACATGTGAGCACTTCATAATCATGGTAGTAGAATAGATAGACGCCAAAATCGTTCCCACAAAAAGTCATGGGACAACGAAAAGAAGCAACAAAACCGTGCTCCACTCACCTGGAAGAGAGAACCAATACCAATAGCAGCAATGAACGGATACACTTCCTTTACGGCGCTGAAAAAATAATTCAGCTGAATGACATGAACACGATATCATATCAAGGTACCTGTTAGAAGTGTTATCTAATTGGATCATGAGGCCCCAACCAAGTGTCATGACCACCCAACCAAACCACATGATAGGACGGTAGGATCCTGTACGTGAGATGATCATTCCTGAAATTGCTGACATTGCTGCGCCACCCAGAGAAAAAGGTAACATTCTGTGGGTATTGAAGTCAGCTGCAGCTGATCGCCGCCGACGTTCAGAGTTATCACCTTATGCCTGAACTTGTAGCTGAAGCACCAAGTACTGAAACAGCCAACAGTCTTTTAGCTCAGGTTATAAGGGGTCTAAAAGGATTGCCTTACCTTGGTAGTACATCGGTAGATAGCTGTAAATCATCAGCATTCAAACCTTGGGTGTCAGACGGGGGAAACTTACTATGAAGCTGTAAGACAATAAAGTAAAAAACCAGATATATTTGAAATAGTGATGACACAACACACCCGCGAAAAATGCTAGCGCATGCAAGAATACACTTACTAGAATCGTAGCCGTTGTGCGCGTCTGTCAAGTTGTATCAACAAGTCAGCGAGTAATTTTGATCTATGAAGTTGGATCATACCTTAAACAGTCGAGGAGGGATGATAGGCGATCGCGTCGTGTATATTTCGTTGACACCCCCAGCAATTAGTAAAACTACTCCAACGGTAAGTAATGCTATCGTTTCCTTTGACGACCCTTTACAAACGTCAGCAGCTGCAATAACCATTGAAACTAGGCTTATAACGCACAACTGGTTGCGCTATTGTTAAAGCCAATTAGAAGACAAACGACACCAGCAACGATTGTGACCAATCCAACGAAATCGAACTCTCGAACGTGTTCGCTGAACTTTCTACTTTCTTGGGGATTGACGTTGAGGAAAATGAAAAGGAGAAGAGCAGCTACGCCTCCGGTAGGTCTGAAAGAGTGCGAAAAATATTATTATAAGTGGTCACAATGATGCGAAACAGTCCTACAAGTTGATGAAGAAGCACCTAAACACAAGAGATATAATCATATGCATATTATCATAGAGGAGGAGCCACATACCATCGCCAGGTTACATGATCTGCGAACACCTAAGTCAATCGGTGATCAGCGAGGGAAAATCTTCTAGCTCAAAACAACATACTCCACCGAGCAAAGGTCCCACGACACTGAGAAATGTCAGATGAGGAATTAGCGGGTAAAGAGTCTACACATACCTAGCTATTCCCCAGGTAGCTCCGATTGCACCTGCGTATTTACCTCGGCTGGACGTAGCTGCTAAGGGTTATTGTCTTAGCAATGAAAATTCGAAACTTACTCTTGTAAAGTTACGATGTCTGAGATCGTTATCTGTACAAGCTGGATGATTCCGCCACCGCCAATCCCTTGCACAGCACGACAGACAATTAACCAGGTCATGTTTTGGGCTGCACCACAGAGTGCAGATCCGATCTTCACAGAAATGACACTGTAAAGATAGGTCGAAAATTATTTGAGTCAGAAAGCTTACTAGAAATATTACGATAGAACCGTAAAGCATGGGTTTCCGACCTAGAATATCTTTATTAGCAACTTTACAAATATGAAGGGTAAGCATCTACATACCGACTATATTGGAGAGCTTGCCATACAGGGGTCCTAAAGCCGCTGAAGCTAACATATATGCACTTTGGAAAATATAAGATGAGTTTAGCTTCTGGATATGATTTGCGTACCTGCCAACCCAACTGTAATTATTACCACCTCCAAGGTCTGCGACTATCGTAGGCAACGCAGTTGCAACGATCGTCTGAACGGCGATTTCAACACAGCATCATAAAGTGACAGTTACGGGGTACGTACTTGGTCCAAAGCGGCCAAGAATGTGCAACACATAAGACCTAGGAAGACAACACCAAGCTTGTTTTTTGGAATGACATGCTCTTCCTTGTCCTTCCACGACGACCCAGGCTCGCGCTTTTCTGTGGCCTTTGTGATTTCTTGGGCTGGTTCTGCAGGGGAAACGGCAGCCATAACGAAGTCTCTGATCCTGCTGAGTCGCGCACCAGATACTCAAGGGATGCAGAAAATGAAGAGAAAAGGTACAAGATAGAGACAGGATCTGGTTCCAGTTCTTTGAGAGCAAACCTGTCGGAGTCACTCCTGTCATATATCATTTTTGCACTCGACGACACTGTGTGGAGGTCGGCATAGATTGCGCTGCCGAGACATAGCTTGCCGTGATGCCGAGTTTCCTAATTGCGATCCGAACGGTCACATTACGTATCTCCAGTTACTCTATCTGTCGGACGCAACGGTCCGTTATCCTGGTCGCAGCCAGAGAAGCTTATACCATGCCTTTGCAGCACGCCAACAAAGTTTCATATCAACAATGAAAGGGTACAAGAGTGCTTTTGATATAACAACAACATGTGTACAGTCACGAGTAAGGAGGATCTTCAGCATCAGACTGGATCGTTTTCTATAGAACGGAATCAGCGATACCATAACAGTCGCGGGAAATGAATGTTAAAAAAGGAAAACGTTACTCGATAGAGAGTCTCAGCCAATCAGGACCACCCGCTAAGCCGTTACCAATCAGCCTCAACAGGCCCAAAAATATACTCATGCGGGCTGAGAAATAACTCTTTGTCATTCATGTTTGTCAGCTTTTTCATGCGAAGACTCATCGAGTACTCATCGTCCGACGTCGTACCGTCGTGCCTGCTCGGATGTTCTTATCTCACAGCCTTTAAATACTGAATACTGACAAAGCATGTCGTACAACATCGCGCCTGAGAGCACTCCTATCTCACGATGTGTTGTTATTGGCATACTTAGCTAACGATGCAAGCAGTCATTTTGTCAAACACGTCCGATTATATCGTAAGCAATTGCAGTATGCTGACGCATTAGCCTCGTTGAGCGCTACAGCTGGGACATTCATTGCTGCGGTTAACACTCCTGCAAGACCACCACACTCATCAGCTCGTGCTTCCATCCTTGATTAGATCTCACGACGAGGCTATATGTTCATATGGTTATCTGCGAGCTTTTCATAAGCCTCGGTGTCCTATCTTTTGATAACAGCTCATTGACATGGAGTGGCGTTCCACAAAACAAGCATGCTGGCACGTAAAATCACTACCCGCAAAGACTCTGTGAAGACGAGAACCAAAATCAACTGGAAAGTGGACACAATGCTGTCGCATGGCATACTAAAACAAAAGGCAATACTTGGATAATTTTGTTCGGAGAGACTCATCAATTGGAAGATAAGAACGAAAATAAAGACACGCACGTTGCGAGGACAGAAAAGGCCGACAATCTTGCCCTAACCCCAACTACAGCAAGCGGGTACAAAACAGTGATGGTGGTGATGTAGAAATGTGGCAGAAGCTGTACATCCATTCGTCCCACTAAGCCGGGAGCTGGATTTCTGTTAAGTTCGTGGTCATTATGGTTACTTGGAGCATCTCATCGACGATTCCCTGTTCGGCCAATCCGGTCCTTCTTCGTTCCCAAAGTATACACCACAGTTGAGATGCAGTGTCTTCAAGTTATTCCTGGAAAACAAGACGAAGACGTAAAAAAAAATTAATGCTGAACCTTCTGATCTCTTGATACCCTCCCTGGAAATACCTCCAGCAAGATCAGATCAGACTTTCTGTAGTCCTGGGTATGACATTGTCCCGTCCCCACGCCTGTCGTGATCACACCTCAACCCTTGACAATCTATGTCGTAGTTGGCCTATAATGGTTTCGACGTTAACAGAACATTTAAAAACAAGATGACGTTTCTTACAATGAGTGAATGCCATAGATGTGTCAAAATTCTAGATTTGCAATAAACTGTCGAATATCATTTGACACAATGAGTCAATTGATTAGGGGTACAGCTATCTTTCACGAGAAGCTCGACGATGTAAAGTTACACGTGCATCGATGCGGACTAGACCAGGAAAACGAATAATATTTACTTATCGTCTGCGTCTGTGGTGTAATTTATTCTGTCCGTTTTGCCTCAACTCGACATGGCAGCAACTTGAAGCACATAGTGTGAGAATTATGATGTGTATGATTGCGCCAAAGATCAAGAACTTCAGTCCAGATTGTTATTTATCTCAAGCCTGATATTGCATGAGTAGTTTTTCAAGTCCTATGAGTTGAATCTACCTTTTGTGTATAAAGGCGCTATGACTCTGGTTGTGCGTCACTAGCAAAAACAGGGAGCACATGCAAATACTCGTTCGGGAAAGCCCCTTGGTCAGCGGCGGCAAACCCTTGCAAACTTTATCTCATCTGTTCTTCAATTCTTGCCTTTATCCTTCCTACCATCTTTCACTTCAACCTCGTTCTTATAGTTTTCAATGTCTGAAGCACAGAGTAACATCCCTACTTTCAAGCTTGTCCTTGGTGGGTATTCAGCGATCTACTTTAATTTATCTTAGGGCGCTCACATATTTTGCCACAACACTCTTTCATCGATGTTCCGATGATGCCTTTATTTTTCCCGCTCTCTCCTCTCAAATCTATCATTCCTGCATCGATTCATTGCTCTGGTCAATCATACATGTAGTTGGTGATGGAGGAACCGGAAAGACCACTTTCGTCAAGGTAAGTAGGCCAGGTTACGAGAACAAAGCATCGCGATATCACTGGCTGATCTCGATACCAACGTAGCGTCATCTGACCGGTGAATTCGAGAAAAAGTACATTGGTATGTATCCATTCGCGATTGCTTTGTTTTCATCTCGTAATCGCGGCTCTCATAATCTGCCATCGTGTTTGTCTATCAGCCACTCTCGGTGTCGAAGTTCACCCTCTATCCTTCTCAACAAACTTCGGTACCATCTGCTTCAACGTTTGGGATACCGCTGGACAAGAAAAATTCGGTGGTCTTCGTGATGGATACTATATCCAAGGCCAATGTGGTATTATCATGTTCGATGTGACTTCGAGAATCACATACAAGAACGTTCCCAATTGGCACCGTGACCTTGAGCGTGTTTGCGAGAACATCCCAATTGTTCTCTGTGGAAACAAGGTTGACATCAAAGTAAGTTTTGGCCTCACTCAATCAGTAGCTTGATTGTGATGATTTTTCAAATCACTACAGGAGCGCAAAGTAAAGACTGGCGCTGTGACTTTCCACCGTAAAAAGAACTTGCAGTACTTTGAAATTTCTGCCAAGTCCAACTATAACTTCGAGAAGCCATTCCTCTGGCTCGCGAAGAAGCTCGTTGGGTATGTGTAGTATTCTGAAATATTTACTGGGGATGCAACTAATACAGTTATCGGATTATAGTAACAGCAACCTCGAGTTTGTTGCCGCACCTGCCCTCGCTCCCGCTGAGGTTCCCGTGGATTCAGCGTTGATGGCTCAGTACAATCTTGAATTGCAACAAGTCAGTGGTACTTACAATCGGGGCAATCATCAGTCACGCTGACCGTTCTCTTTGTTTAGGCGAACAACGTTCCTCTTCCCGAAGAGGACGACGATCTGTAATCCAATGTTTTCCATTTATCACCTACACTTCCGTACCATGTGATTTTAACACCTTCCACTATAAACGTTACCATCCAATCAAGTTCTTTACTACAATTTTTCTTTTCCGTACGCAGTTTTTTTTCTCTTCTATCAGCCAGGCCCTTCGTGCTCTAAGCTACACATAATCTTCCCACTGGCAAACGCTTGCTAAGATTATGCATTTGGGACTTGTGTTTTGAAATCTTGTTGTTTGACATGAGAAATGCTTCCCATTCAGTGGTAAAATTTAGTCGTATCAAAAGAAGTTGTATGATAAGGAGATCGTGTTCAATTTGTTAGTGGTAGAGTAGAGTACATACGTATGGGCTAGGTATTCCAGTTTGATCAGTATTATGTTTGTTGAAAGATGTCCGAAGATTTTGGTGGGGCAAGTGTTGTACATGAGATGGTGATGTGAAATGAAAAAGAAAAGAAAGGTTAGAGCGAATTCTGCATAAGTTGGAATCCACAACAAAAAAGACTATAACTGGATGAGGCTAGTCGAACGACGCTTAAAACAATGATGCGGTGTAACGGTTGCAGCCAATGAGTAAACCGAACATTTGGAATTTGGTCATATCAAGTTCCAAATGTCGGTCATTAAACCATTTTTCTCGATCTTCAGGGTGCCACTGCAGAAGTGCCTTCAAATTTGCCTCGTTATCTATACCGATTTTCAAAAAGTTGGGTAACAGGTGTCCGAGATTTGGTTCAAGGGACTGCAGGAATTGCCTGACGAACGCTGAGGAGTCTCGCGCGGTTGGAGATGCATCCATGTTTTGTGCGCCCCTACCTGAACCTGCCTCAGACATCGGAGCAGGACGAGGTGAAAATGTACTGGAAGGCGATGGCTGTACATGATTATCCATATCAGGGTTTGAACGATCCCTCGCTCTGCCGGCAGAAGCGCCTGTAAAGGCGGACCTTGCGCAACCCAAAGAGGCCTGTAGTGGAGAACCTTGCTGTGTGCGAAAGGGATTAGGAAGCAGCTCCTTTACATGCTCGATCCTGCTTACATCGCTTGACACTGTGGACACGATGGTTCGACATTGGGATATATGATCGTGTTCCTAAGAAAATTATAAGAGATCGAATGCTGGAGCCAAAGATTAAGGACCTTACATCGCCATTCAGACTATCATGGTTACTACGGTCCTCGGGCTGGCCTGCTTCGACAGACGTTTCCCTATACCAAGAGCTAGTATTTTCGCTACTCTCGTCGTTATCGTGTCTTTCAGGTGTAGCAATACTGTCCGGACGAGCGTCAAGGTCGTAATATTCCAGCGACTCGCTTCTAACACGAGGACGAGCTGCACGTCTCATGGGCTGGGAGCTTGGCTGTGAATCCGTTTGTCAATGTCACCTTCGTCATTTTCCATTTGAACCGACAAGACTCACCAAAAGTCGATATCTATCTCCAATGTCTTGCGGTATACCAGGGGTGTCACGGGGCTCCGTTTGGAAGCGATTCAAATTAGAAGCCTTTGCCGACCTTCTGAGCCGGTTTCTGGTGGGCGAGGTAGACTCCTCTTTAGGGTATTTACGCAGCGATGGCTGCCTATTACCCAGGTATCGCTTTACATAGGCTTTAACTGGCCAGAAATCCTGATATTTCGTGAGGGAAGGCAGCTGGCGACAGGCCTTTGCGCAAGTATCAGGATATATCTGAGGGCATCAGGAGGAAAGCAACACCAACCTCTCTAGTCAACCGTTTCCAGTCCTCCTCACACTGCTCTACATATGGTTTATCTAGGTCCAGATAGCGCTGAACAAGTTTACGGAGAATTTCCTACATGCTCTTTTAGAATGATGCAGTAGGGTACCTACACCAAGCTTACAGTGTGCGTAGCATACTGGCGGGCGTTGATCTTCATGTCCCTCTGCAAGAAATACGACGATCGATGGACAGATGTTATGAAAGCGAAACGCCCATCGCCGGGTTTAGCAATGAAATCCAGGTTGTTAGCGCCAGAGACTTTGGGCATTGTGAAGAGACTGATGGTGATCGCTTTGAAAGAAACTGAGGATAGCCAAATATCTTCATAAATGATATATCCGAATCACCGACTCATGTGGTGAATCGATGAAAAGGGACTTGTTCTAGATCGAGTTCTTCTAGATCGAGTTCTTCTGAGCACCCTACACCCGTAGAGGTGAATAAGTCACGTGACTATCTTTTCGAGTGTCTTCATATCCACCGAGGAAAAGTTTTGCGAAGGATAGCAGCTACGAGAGGTAGATGGGTACAGGATGATGTAGTGCTGTGAGCTTTGCTGATCCCGTAGGCTATTAGTATTATCAATGTACGTGATTGGATTCGAAGTTGCGGTGTCCCGGCGTTCCCTGACAAAAGAAGGATCCTGATCTAGGCTGCCACAACGGCATTGGCAGGGTGATCTTAGCATCCTAGATGAAAACATTAACATGCGACTACCATAGCTAGGCTCCTAGTGATCATCGATGCTGTCTGTTGTATCGGCATGGTTCAAAGTGCACATGTGTCGTGCAAAAATAGACGGCTAAGGCGCTAGGGGATAGGACTAAGACGCGTTCATACTAGTAGCAGCAAGCCTAGGTAAAGTTCATACCTTGACAAAGACCCGGACCCCTATTGAATGCAACAGCAATCGACCGATGATCATAGCCCAAACTAGTCACCATATTTAGCTGGGCGACATGCGGAGCTCGCATTCAGATATAACTAGTAAGGGGAGAGGAGTTTGAACTGCGGGGTAATACAAAAGGGGTCGAATAGATGGCGTGGCAAGCGTCAAAGAAGCTAACGAGAGTATCAAGGTACAAATTACCGACAAGGCCGAAAAAGCATCAGACAAAGCAGAATCAAGTTACATCTTGACAGCAGAGCTCTGCAAGGCAACAGTACTAGTTACCCTCCGAAGCTCGGGACACAGTGACACGGAGGCGGGGTGTCCGGGTGTGTACGAAGTTTCGAACCTGGCGCTACTGCCAGGAACGGACCAAGGGACATGGAATATGTAGAATGCCTGAGCGTCGGAGCCGATTGATATGAGTCGTTACCTCCATAGCCCCTGGGTCGCAAGAGCGTCTCTTGTCCTGGGGCAGCTGAGATTACCTGACTGAGAACTATCGCCAGATGACGGCGTCGAAGGGGAACTGGTAAAAACCCTCTTTTTTTCCCATATATATAGAGCGAGCGTCTCTACAGCACTGGGTCGATCTGGACTCGATGCCATCAGGGTGAAATGAACGATATGAAAATTTGAAGGCGTCTATAACACCGGCGCTTGTACTTCCTGTGTGCATTACGACTGATGAGCGCCAATATGATGTTGTGGTGGTAGAAAAGTGAAGAGAGAGTCAGAGTGAGCAAGGATGTCGACAGACTTGGCTTGCTTTTCGCTGTGGCTTTGACTCTTAGAAAACGGATTTGTGGCAGCATTCCCACGTGGAGGTGGTTCTTATTACTCCCACATACATTTCCGTGCAGGACACCAAACAAGCCAGCGACAGCCACCTTCAGCAAACCTCGTGTACCACAGCCAGCAAATAACATTAACAATGCCTGAACGTGAAGCATACCCAGTCATCATCGAACAACCGCAGGCAGATCATATCCAGGGACAGACAAACAAATTCTGTTCTTTTTGCTCCTGTCTGCTCTCTGCTGACACAACAAACTCCAATTTATTCCTCGTCGACGACCAAGACTCAAACTCGTTATGCGCCCCTTGTCGAGACAGGTCCATGTGTGTAACCCCCGCAGAAAATATCAGCTTGTTTGTCGATGTCGATAACGCAACCCGTCGCATCGTTGACGACATCAACAACCGCACATCTGGTTTTCTCCCTGGCAGTCACAACACTCCTTCTAACCATGAGCACACCTTCGACGATGACAACGACATGGAACTCTCACCGCCTCCTGCTTTAATATCTCCACTCTCCTCCGCTTCTTCTCTCTATACTCGTTCACCCATCGTCGTGCAAAATTCAGTCCCTGTCATCACCAAGAGCCCCCCGTTGGCGGCTCATACTGACAGCGCCACATCTACCATTACATCCAGGCCATACCATCAGTTCAATGTTCCCTTGCCTCAGCATCACTCCATGTCATCTCCGGATCCCCTCGTTGATATTACCCATATTCGGGTGCGTTCCAAAGGTCATCATTGCCTCTACCCCGGAGCTTCATTTCAGGGCACACAAAAGAGCGGAAGGAATAGCTATGACGTGAATGTCACTATCGTGGTCTGTAAAATTCATGTTAGCTAATCGGCTAATGGCTAACGAAAGACTTTAGGACGTCAACTTTTCCTCCTCTTTCCTTTGCGGATACCTTCGTATAAGGGGCCTAACGGATGATTGGCCAGAGTTAACGACATACTTCGATGCCGAAATAATAGGCAACCGTTATGGATTTTTGACCCAGAATTGGGGCGCCAACGAGCAAGAAGATATGGTTCATTGGCAGCGTTTCCCAGCTTTCCGTCATGTCAAAAGTGATTTGAAAAAACCCCACTTGACCATGGCTGACAGGGACCGAGGTGCGGTGTTCATGAGGTGGAAGGAGAGATTTTTAGTACCCGACCATCGTGTGCAGGACATCAATGGCGCTAGTTTCGCAGGTATGTGTGATTTCTTTACAGAAACATCCCTTTTCGTCTATTTTAAGTGGTCACAGCATATAACACAACCTAACATCATCTCATTATTTCAGGTTTCTATTATGTCTGTGTAGATTTCAACCCTCAGCCATCTTCTTCTGCTTTACGCCCAGCGCCGTTGGAGAACGAGCTTATGGACTTGAGCACTTCGATTTCCCAAGGAAAATCTGAGGCAGTTCCGATTTCGCCTCCACGGAGAGACTCAAGTGCAAGGAGAGGTACTCGTGGTTCTTCTGTTGGCCCACGCGCATCGCCTCCGGTCGCTACAATGAGCGGTTTCTATTTCCATCAAAATTCAGAACCGTATGCATCTTACAATCAACCATATCACGCCTTCCACTAATGGAATC
The DNA here is from genome assembly GCF_000218685.1 of Serpula lacrymans var. lacrymans S7.9. Lineage (NCBI taxonomy): Eukaryota > Fungi > Basidiomycota > Agaricomycetes > Boletales > Serpulaceae > Serpula > Serpula lacrymans. The sequence continues at coordinate 553,952 of NW_006763309.1, read as the reverse complement.
CTGTTTCATAGATATCAGCAGCTGTCTTTATGCCACGTGCCGGAATCAAGGAGCTCCAGCTTCGAGTTTCGTTAAGAGACTTGTTGGTGGGGCAGTATAATTCAGGGCATTTGTAATTCTTTGGACTATGTTTTCTATTTTGTCATCACTATAGTACTGTATGCATCACAACTCAGTCGTGTTACCGTAGTACATCTTATTTTCCTTTCGACTGTTCTATGTGTTCTACCTTCTATTAGTGTCACTGATTGTATTTTGCAACGTCTTTTCTCAACATGCATCCCCTTCCATGTTTTCAGTCTGTATGTTCTCGTGACGGTGAATCTTGGTGACTCCATCGTGGCACAAAATTCGCCATCAGCGGCTTCCTCCGGATCTGGAGCCATTGAATCTGCGTGTTCTGTACGGTCTCCGGCTCAGTTCTAATCATATGCAACTCGAGTTACTACGGGTGCAATTCACTATGAGAGTTCGCATTAAGATGTGAGAGAAAGCCGCAGTATGTTTTCTTTGACAAGACTATAGTCCTGCATCTCAACATCCAGGTTCTAAAACATGGATAAAGGACTCGAAAACCCCCGAATCGTTGTGGTTGGTGCAGGGTAAGACCATAATTATAATCACGGAGCTAACTATATTTTTAAAAAAAATTAGCATCGCAGGGATTTCCGTGGCTGTTGCCTTGCGAAATGAGCTCAAGTTTGACAACTTCACGGTGAGCTGCTTTCTCTTTTAATCACCGGTCCAAATCGGGACGATAGCTAAAGATTGCCATACTCAGATTTACGAAAAGGCTTCATCTATCGGCGGTACATGGAGGGTAAGAACGTTTTTATTTTGCTATCTCCGTGTTAAAATACCCAAACGTGTTATCAGGACAATACATATCCAGTACGTTGACCTCTGTCTCTCCGCAAAGCATCATCTAACGCAAGTATTAAGGGCTGCGGTTCAGACGTTCCCGGACATTGGTACTCCCTTTCTACGGAACTCAATCCCCACTGGGACAGCTATTACATATCTCAACCAGAAATACGTGCATATTGGGAACGCATCTTCCAAAAGCATGGCCTCCTTGCGCATACCGTCTTTAATACACATGTCAAAGTGGTGAAGTGGGATGCAGAATCACGAGTGCATAACCTTACTTTAGTGGACCCAACAACTGGCGAAGAAACGACCACAAGCGCTGAGATTGTCATCCAGGCCGTGGGTGGCTTTACCGCCCCCCTTTTCCCACCGGATTTGCCTGGCGTCGAGAAATTCAGAGGGCCACTCTGGCACTCTTTGAAGTGGAGACATGATGTCGACTTGGCAGGAAAACGAGTGGGCGTGATTGGAAACGGCTGCTCTGCGTAATATTATAATTTTCTGAGGAGGCGTTCACATATGATTAACATTTTATATTAGAGCACAGTTTATACCTCAAATCTCGGAAGATCCGTCTGTTGAGGTAATCAATTTCTGTCGAACGGCGCAGTGGATGACACCGAGGGTAAGTTTATTTCATAATGTTACATGTACATCGACCGATACTTATCTATGCAAAAGCAACAATATCGTTACCCCGCAATTATCAAATGGGTTTTTGCGCATATCCCCTTTTTGATGCGGGCATATAGAAACACCATCATGGCAAAGGTATGTTCCTGCGTTTCGCTATATACTACTGGGCATACAAAGAACTGAAACTATCTGCCTAGTCTGATCTAGTTTGGTTCATATTCCAGAAACAGAACTCGTTCCTTTTGTACTTGGTTCGAAAGGTTTGTCATCGATAGATTCTATCTCGAGATTCGAGTTGCTCAACTTGGATATGCACCTAGTTAATGACAAAATATATGAAAGATACAGCCCCTGCCAAATACCACGATAGGTTGATACCAAGCTACTGTGAGTCGTGTTTGTGCCTGTGCATGGACCCCATTAACATCGCCTCGAAGCGCCCGGATGTAAGAGGATCATCGTGGACCCTAGCTACCTCTCTGCCCTTCATCGACCCAATGTAGACTTGAACTGGGAGAGCATCCAAGAAATCGCTGAAGATGGAGTCATTCTGAAGAATGGGCAAGCGATACCCTTGGATGTCATTATATTCGGAACCGGCTTCCTAATAGTCAGCCTGTGCTGCGCATCTGTTTCTGTGCACTGGCTAATACAAGCTATTCGATAGGTGCCCACAGACATTTCAGTTCAAGGGCCAAACGGGCATACACTCCACGATTATTTTGACTCCCATGGCGGCCCGACAGCATATCTAGGCACAGTCTACCCTGGGCTCCCGAATTACTTTACAGTCGTTGGTTTGTATAGCGTTCTTTCATAGCCTTATGTGTTACTAAGTCTCCCTCCCAGGGCCTAACACGGCTTCGGGCCATGCTTCGCTCCTATTTGCTGATGAGGTTCAGGTTAGTTATTCTCTATCTATTGTTTGAACAAGTTTGAGACGACAGCCCCTCTACAGATAAAGTACATCTTGCAATTGATCAAGCCGATTATCAAAGGCAAAATGAAGACTCTGGAGGTCAAAGCAGAAGCCACAGACGAGTACAATAACTGGATTCAGAAGCGCATGCAGAACACTGTCTTCACAGAGTGTTTTTCTTATTATCGAGGAGATGGCCGAGATGGGCCCAAGAACATCGCGACTTTCCCTGGAACCATGGTTCTGTTCTGGTGGATAGCTCGGAAACCACGCTGGGAACATTTCAAAGTAGAGGGGGAGAATGGGGGGGTTGAGGGAAGATGGAGTAGACAGAAGAGAATGGGGACGATGGCTCTGCTGTTGGCTGTGGGCTGGGTGCTTGTGCAGCGAGTACCAGTGCAGATGAAATTAGTAGGGCTGCTGAGGAGATAGGTTCTATGGAGAACTGCAGATCATGCTGTAATTGAGAGCATGTTTTGATGACCGTATGAATGCACCAGTATCTCGTGGATAATAGAAGATGCTGAGACGGAGCACGTTTTCAGTATCGTGACCCCCTGCCAGAGTATAAATAAGCGGTATTCCCGCAGCCACGATACAGGCCGTTTTAGGCGGTCTCGGTTTTGGCCGGAATCCCCCAGTGGTCCTGCACTCGTCCTTCCAAATAGTAGTCCTATTAGGCCCAAAGGCCCTACTATTCTCCTCCTAATCCACCTCCGCTCCCTTTTCCTCTTCTCCTCCCTTTCTCTCTCCCATCATGTCCTCTCATCACTCGGGAAATGGAAACCTCGTCGGTAACAACTTCCGTGTAGGCAAGAAAATCGGCGAGGGCTCGTTCGGTGTCATTTTCGAAGGTGTGTTTGTATTTTAAGATACGGCCATTTATCCTCGCCAACGACTTGATATCACTCTAGGGACGAATCTGCTTAATTCAACGACTGTGGCTATCAAGTTTGTGCGTCTGCATCCTGAGCTTTATAGCTATCAGTCACGTCTTAGCCTGTAACATGTATTCTGAATACTGCAGGAGCCGCGAAAGGCTGAGGCCCCTCAGCTTCGAGATGAATGTCGCTCTTACCGTATCTTAGCCGGCTGTCGCAAGTTGATACTCTCTCATACTCGGATCCCGTCTCATTTCCTCTTCTTTCAGCTGGCATACCTCAGATATATCACTTTGGGCAAGAAGGACTTCACAATATCCTTGTCATCGATCTTCTAGGCCCTAGCTTAGAAGACCTATTCGATATGTGTGGCCGTAAGTTTTCTACCAAGACCGTATGCATGGCAGCAAGACAAATGGTACGTCGAAGAGCTTCGAGTCTTTGTTCTCGGTTTCACTTTTGTCGCAGCTTTCACGAGTTCAAACGATTCACGAAAAGAACCTTATATACCGTGATATCAAGCCGGATAATTTTCTTATTGGACGACCTGGTACTAAGGGCGCGAACGGTACTATTTACAGTCTATAAATCGTGTCCGGCACTAACGTTAAGGATCTTGAAGTTGTACATGTCGTTGACTTTGGAATGGCAAAGCAATATCGCGATCCAAAGACAAAGCAGCATATTCCTTACAGAGAAAGGAAGAGTTTGAGTGGGACGGCGCGATACATGAGTATCAATACTCATTTGGGGCGTGGTAAGTTGACGTCGATAATATTGAAGACCGAGCCTTCTGCTGACACGTTAACTTTCAGAACAGTCGCGTAGGGATGATCTGGAGGCACTCGGTCATGTTTTCATGTATTTCCTGAGGGGCAGTCTACCGTGGCAGGGTCTCAAAGCCGCTACGAACAAGCAGAAGTACGAAAAAATCGGAGAAAAGAAGCAAACAACCCCGATCAGGGAACTATCCGAGGGATATCCCGGTCAGTGTCTTTTTGAGTATCGCCGATCTGATGCTCATACAACAATGGCAGAGGAGTTTGGCATCTACTTGAATTACGTTCGTAAATTGGGCTTCGAAGAAACGCCCGACTATGATTTCTTGCGAGAGTTGTTTGCAAAGGTAATCAAAAATAACAATGATGTTGATGATGGCATCTTTGATTGGAACCTGTTGAACGGTTTGTCTTTACATCCACTATCGGTCCGATGTTCGGCTGACATATATTAGGAGGTAAAGGCTGGGAGGTGTCAGTGGTGAGCGGATTCTCGCAGCATGTTATATCGTTTTATTGAACTTCATTTAGGGACAGAGTCAGATGATTGCTCAGATTCAAAACGCAGGTCTAGCTCCCACTCCTCAAGAGCGTCGCAGAGATGTCGAACGACAACGGGATGCTGATTGGCGAAGGGCTTCGCAAACGGGTGCCGGGATAATACCGCCTTCACCCGCTCTTGTTCGCCACGGCTCTAAACAGCGCAAAATCCCCAATGCGCTAACCCCTGGTGGTGGAAACTCCCCAGGTCAAGCAACTCCACTTTCTGCCGCTGCTCAGCTGAACGTTCCTGCGCCAACCCCACACAATCGTATTAGCCATATAAGTGCTCAGCAACATCCATATGCAAATGCAGTTCCGGGGGGCTTAGATTATTCACGAGACGTGGTCGATGAATCGTTTGGTGGTCAACAGTATGGTCGTACATCGCCAATGGTACCCAATGTGGGCGCAGTTCCACCGGCGGTCAGCAATATCCGAGCACTAGGAAATGACGCTGGAGTGTCACACGGTGATGACTATCAAGGTCAAGACGAGACTCCTCAGCCTAAGCCAAGCATTTGGAGAATCCTCACATGTCGATGTGGCTGAGATTCATTGACAATCATTGCTTGCGTTTGTTCTCTTTGCTTCACTCATGCTTCTATCATGGCATCTTTTCTATCCACTGCAATCTTTACTTTTTCAGTCACCAACTTTCATTTTTTCACTATACCCTTCTCGCTAGTTTCCCCTAATCACCACTCTCATTGGTTTCGCATGGCGGCTTGCGTAATGAATGTGTTCATATAACATTTATCACATACACTGGTTTTACTAAACCCCGTACTATTGAAAACGGTATAGTTACATCAGAGTGATATAAATGCAAAGAAAACAGCAACATATATATGATGGTAGGGTATATCAAGGGGTATATGGTAAAGATAACATGATATTGATCCAAGAAAAAAATCCGTCAGGTGTATTCGTTGGTACAGGCGTTCAGAGCAAATATAAAGCAAAAACAACACAGTGATGGAAAGCCACAGATAAGGTTTTAATTATTGCCAAGGGTTGTGATCCAAATCATCCCTGTTTTTTATTTGACCAACGGCGGAAGACCCACCATAGATTCTGCTGCTGTCATTGCCCGGCACAGATGCATAGGTGTCAGCCAGCGTGACCACTTGCTGGACGTCACATCTGCCAGGACGCGGTAACGAAAATGAGCGTGCTACATCCCGATCCTGTTCATAGTCGTCCTCCCAATCTTGCGGATTCTTTTCTGGACATGTAGGTAAAGGGCCTGATAAATGGTCGGTACAAATATAAATCACAGAATGCGCAGAACTCTTACCCTTTCCTATGTGATGGGTAGTAGCAGTATTTGCTAAGCTGTCGTACTGAGTATTGGTAGTACGCACACCCGTAGGCGAGCATGACGTAAACCGGCCCCTTGTGTCTGACGTTGGCTCACTACTGGCTGAGCATGAAGATGCCCGATTCCTTGTGGCTGATGCATGAGAGGTTGAGCACGATGGTGACCGGTTCCCCGAGTCTGGCGTTGGCTTTGTTCTGGGCTTGGTCGGCGGCGGACGGCCACCTCGATATTGAGTGAAATGTGGTTGACCTCGCGGATGCTGATAACCTTGAAGTCTGTGATAGGGTTTATCCCGATAAGGGAGAAGCCCATGTTGGTATCTGCGTGAGGGGTTGAAGTTTCGTCCTACGGCAGAATAAGCTCAGCTGATCTCACAGGGAGAGTTTATGGGTTTACCTTTGTAACCGTCGTGTCGTTGATATCCATAACTAAACCCACCACGAGGAAATAATTCTTGGTCTCTCTGACACCTGTCATTCCAAGAATGATGGGGGCCATGACCGAACATCACAGGAAGCGTTACTTGCCCAAGCCCCGCTGGGGCTGACCGTAAATATGCTACCTCCTCTTGTAGAGCACCTATCTGGCTTTGCATTCTCGCCAAACTAGGGCCCTGCAATATTTGCAGCAGCTCTGCAGATGACGAGCCCAATAAATCGGTCACCACTGGTGCCTCCTTGCGTGATTGCTCGAGCTTCAATACTGTCTCGTTCAATTCCTGGACCTTGTTCTCAAGCTTCAGAACACGGTCATTGGAGTCTCCCAACTCTTTCTCTATTTTTCCAATGGTATCCTTCTGCAACCCGACCTTGATCTCGAGGGTCCGAACTCGGTCATTAACACGGTCGATACAACCTTGCAGCTCTTTCCGCACTTTTCCTATGTCAATTCGCTGCCCACGAATCTTGTCGTCAAGTGTTTGAACATGAGAATAGACGCCTTGCATGTCGTCGCGTGATTTTAATATGCTGCGCTGTTGCCAATCAATCTTGGACTTGAACTCCAGAACTTGGTCATAGGAGCATTGCGCCTGTCTCCGCACTTGCTCATGTATTTGTTCAATTGCATCATCCTGCTCCTGGACCATGTTCTCGAGCTCCCATAATTTATCGGTATGGCATGGCAGATTTGTCCGCAGGTTTTCAACGGGTTCCTGCTGCTCCTGTACATCGCTCTGGAATACCTGGTCGTCATCATGGGAGTTCTGCAACCTTCTCTGCCTTTTTTCGATGACATCCTGCTGCAAAGATGTGTCATGCATTCTTCTGACTTTCACTCCTAGTCCGTCTTGAGAAGCTTTATTTTCCGTTGGCAGCAGCTCATTCCCGCATGGGCCCTGCACTATATCTTTCCCCGATAGAGTTGTTGAGGATGCTTGAGACTGTATGGGTGAAAGGCTCTGGTGTTGTCCATCCAAATCGTCTTGAACACGTGCTGAAGATACCCGAAGGGATGTGCGCGAAAGCCACTTGCGTTGAGCATATGTATCGTTCGCAATGCTTTGACTAAAGGCCTGTACCAGTCCATCGGCGCCTTCCTGTAAAGGTGGAGGTAGTGATATATTTGGTAGGGATGATATCCGTCTCTCCTGCATTGGAGACCCTGATATCAAGTCGTTGGCGGAAACATGCGACGGTTGGGTCTTGCCTGTAGAACGCCGGGCTATTGCACTGCGTTTGAGGGGGACTTTCCCTTTGGAACGGAGAGGACGAACGCGTCCTATTTCAGGACGAGACAAATCACCTGTCTTAATGTTGATTCGAGCTTTCTTCGTCAGCGGACCTTCAGAGGGTGCAGCTACCGGCGCGACGCCGTACACTGGGGGTTCGGTGACTTCGAAGCCTTCAGAGGAGGAAATAGCACGCTGAAGAGTCAGTGCTAGCCCACTCGAGGGTGAAGCAGTTTCGGACGATGGGCAGACCAATTCTTTGAGAGGTATATCGTCATCGTCATCAGACTGGAAGAGAAAAAATTCATTCATTGTACAAAATCAAAGTTACTACTAGTCACAAACCATCTCTTCGTCCTCTACCCGAGCGAGTGCCGCAGGTATACTTGAAGACGTGATACATCTTGGTGGATCAATCGAACTACGTTTGCCAACAGCAGCCCGGTCCGCCGAAATATACACACAATCCAATACCGCTCGAGTACGCTTCTTGGAACTAGACGAGGAGATAGTCACTGGGGTGGAAGCCCTAACATACGGTCTTGTAGACGAAGGATCGACAGCGACAGCGACCGGGGAAAGCACGTGCATGTGATCATCATTCGTCAATGGCTCGAATTCGACATTTGCGTTATTCAACGAATTGTTACGGGAGTTGACAGAACCATCGGCGCTGTAGATTTCTGTGGACGTCTTCACATTCTGAGGCCTGGTGGCATCTAAAGCATAAGCCTTCACATGTTAACAGTGCCTTTACAGAGCAGTGTATATAGTATGCACTCACTGGCATTCTCGCTACAAGCACGTTTTTATCGTACCACCCGTGTCGGGTATGTGCTGGCTTTATGGGTTTGCAGGTGACAAACTTTGTAGCGAGGTATGCCAACATGTGGTCCACGTCTGGACGGGATCCTTTCTCTTCGGCTTGCTTAACCGTAGACCAAGCTTCTTCCCGCTTGGACCTGGCTTCCGAGTGTTGCTGATGCCAAAGACGACCTGTCTTGTCACTATGATATAACGTTATAGCTTCAGAAGAATGCAAAAGCCCATTTTCAAGGATGTGAGAGAAACACCTGCCCATGTGGCAAAGCTTGCAAGGTAAAACGCTTCCTGGAACTCTACACAGCGAACCATCTCGTCTGAGACAACAGTTATGATTGACCTGAGAATGGGGCTCAGCTTATGGGGACATCAGAATAGAACGACACGTACCTTTTTCTTGAGTCGCCTTCGTTGGAGATTACATGCTGCTTGGAAGACTCCCAGGTGACCTTGGGATTTTATCCCGCTGATAGGCTCACTTGAGATTTGATTACATGGAAGGGGGTTAGAACATACCTTCGTGCGCTGGATAAATAAGTATGCTCCCTACCGTTTTCTATTCCAGAGTCTTCAAGTGCAATCTTAGCCCGTTTATGTAGTCGTTTTAAATCTTCAGAAGGTTTAGTCTGCACAGCCTCCATCGCTCCGCATCGGCAAGTTCGCCCTTCGACATAGCAGTAGGGGCAAACAATAATACCATCACCGATAGCTGTTGGTTTATCGTTATCATCTGTGCACCTTGAACACTCGAAGAAACTTTGAAAAATATCTGCGCCACAAAAATCACAGGCAAAATGACTATCCATTTGGACATCAGACTGCGGTATACGTCGTATACTGGGATGATCTTCGGCATATTCATCAGTGATAATGTCGTCAAAAAGATCGTGTAGCTGCCAAAGCTTCGTCGCGATGTCTAATTTTGCTTTGAGACTTGGTTAGGATTTATCTCCTGTAGAGCCACTAATAATGTCTCACTAGGATATTCTTCGATTTTTGAACAATGCTCCAATTCTTTGGTGTATTGAAGTAATGCGTAATATATGTTGGTCTTAACTCGGTAGATTTCTGGTCGGCAAACTCTGCAGGCACCATCAGCGAGAGCAGTGAGAGAAAGTAAATGGCTATTCACCGTCGGTAAATAGGTAATTCGTGATAAAGAGCAGTCGAAAGATTGTCGACGGTCATTCTAGACCAGGACGTCTTGACAGTTACTCCACCATGATTTACAACTTGATGACAACTCCTTGAAGGAACAAGTATCAGGTCGCCGAGGTTTTGCTCTGCAATATACACGTCAAAGGGAGCCTTCTCCAGTTCCTCGACAGTTAGAACATGACTTTCGAGATCTAGCTCATGATCTAGCTTATGAAGATAGTCTGCAACTGCAGGAGCCGATGAGCCCTCGGTCATGAACCAAAATGAAGAGCCGCTCTCTTCTGTGTAGCACATGAGATTCTGTCCCGAAGAACCACACAAATCCTTGTGGAAAGGGGTGAAAGTGTCCCCAATGCCCAAATAATACATCAGCGTTTGAACCTTCGCCTGCAAATACAAGTCGACATAGGTCTTTTTTGAAAAGACAACACATCCACCACTCACACTTTCCGGCATATATTTCAAGACATCATCGGACCCATTGAACAGAAGAGATGACGGAATGAGGCCAGCCGAGCTTAACCACTCGGCCCACTCTTGAGGGCATTCACCATCCTTGCCATACAATCGCTCTTTTTCTGGTAGATGTGAGCAGTCGTCAGTGCAAGATGTACTTGCCGAATGATAAGAACCGGTCCTCAAGCGACCACGTGCATGGTTGCCCAACCGATTCAAAAGCCACACACCTCCTGGTAAAGCAAACTTCGAACTTGCTCGCATATTGTCTATCAGATCAGGAAGCATGATATCTCTGTCAGTCCAGTCACGGACGTTACGGGCTGCAGCAACTGTTTGACGTAAGGTGAGCGAGATAAGTAGCGTGTATACAATACACGCACTCTGGTGCCCATGCTCGCGCAGCCAGTCCACGTTGAAACTGGCGGTCGGCCATTTTTCGCTTTCGTGCCATCCTTCAATGATCATCGGCACACCGGTTTTCTCATGATCTTTGATGATATTCGAAAGATTGGAACATGTGTAATGATAGCGCGGAACACTGCGAAATCTTCGGCCAAGTCGAAGTAAAGCGCCGAATTCCCAGTTTTTGGAGCTCACAAAAGTGCTACTGATTGACCTGTTGGTGGTCTCCGGGTTTCGGGGTATATTGTAGGTGCTCAAGTTGGAGCTTGATGCTGTTGGGTCTATTAACGAATCCATATCTGCGAGCTGGAGATCAGATAATTCTTCGTTCGGCGAAACAGACTTCAGAATGGTGCTAGCATTGGTAGTGGATGGCGGTAAAGTTGAAGATACTACCAGTGAGGCTTTGGGTGTTACTTGCCCACCGGATATGGCCGAGGCATCATTTACCTGTGCCGACCAACTGTTTCCCCATCGCGCACCCTTGGCCATGAGTTCACGCCGCCGTTCTTCTATTAGCATACTTGGGGAATAGATGTCAGGATAAAGCAAGGGAAAAAGAAAATCTGAGTGAGTGATTAGAAATAATTTGGTCAAGTATATATATGTAGGTCCTGATGCATGGACGTTAACGTTAGCCGCCCAAGACACAAAAGAACAAGGGCGCCAAAAAGAATCAACCAGTGCTTCTGCATGTTGTCAACGTTGTTACGATTGATGTCCTAGTGGCATTCATTCATGATATCATGCCCTACAAACACAGTTTGTAAGCGCAACCTGACATGTTCTCTAGTAAAATACCAGCGCTACCACTCACAATATGCATTGTGTACGCATTGTGCCTTGCCACCATCGCGGATAGCCTACACATGGCATGCTGTTCAAACGCTCACGTTCCTACACTGTAAATGACTAAAGCCAGATATTGTTCACAGCCCGCTGGAATTAATTCATATGGTTCAGACAAACCAAATTACATACTTTGGCTTATACACACCATATGAATGCTACCTGATATGGGCTGTATAAACTATATCCAAAAGTAATAATATAGTTGCACAAAACTGTACTTAGATAAATAGTTTACTAGAACTATACTGTAATGTAACAATTTGGTTTTCCAAGACTATACCATGGAAACAGGGTATTAAAACCATACCATAGTGATATGGATATATACAACTATACTTTGATAAATGGTGTGGTAAAACCATACTGTAATACACTACTATAGTTGCATAAGACTGTATCTGGGTAAACAGTGTATCAAAACTATACTACAGTAAAGTAATATGGGTGTATGGGACTGTACTTCAGTCAACAGTATATTGAAACTGTAACAACCAAGAAAAACTCTGGCGCACACAGGAACACATTATAGAGAAAATGAAGAGGGAGTGGTTACCCCTTAAGATGCAGTGAGTTAGTAAAAGTAAAGGGAAAGTCCGAAAATTTGTGTTATTGTAACAGAAACCATACTATAACATACTACTATGGTCATATAAGACCATACCTTAGTAAATTGTTACGATAACACAATTTTTGGACCTTTCCTTTGATTTTCATTCTCCACTTTAACCTTTTTACTATAGTTCACACTCCGTGCCATGTGGCACTTTCCTTTTTCGTTCTAACTCCACCTTCTCGCACAGCGCTGCCTTTATTCTTCTTTTAGACACAAACTCTCTCACGCAGTGGAGCTGGTCACACGGGCTGCGCCCTCTGACATCATCAGCCACTGCTTTTATCAACTGTACAGAACATAGGTACAAACACTCTGTATTAGTATAAATACCCCAATAGATCAAGGAGACTCCTCAGCGAGTCCTCCTATTGTTAACCAACAAACTCTCTGCAGCCTAAGGGGTAACCACTCCCCATCCACTACCTTTACAGTGTGTTCCTGTGTGCGCCAGAGTAACTAACTCTTGGTTGTTACATAAACAGTAATAAAACTAAGTGAAACTCAGCCGCTGCCTGAGAGGCTATAGAAATGACTGAGGTACTTCTATACTAAACCCCCTACTACTTGTAGTCAGAGGTGTTACTTGCTACAGTATAATGACTCCTAGGAGAACAATGGTGACTCCATGGAGTGGTGGCTATGCTCCATGGAGAACAATGGCTGCTTTGGCAGAGACTGGGTTTATCCGTTTTTGTCACTCCCACTCGAGTGCAACCGTAGTCCCATAGCTTTAGAGAATTTCCAGTATTTTTTGTGAGTGAGGGGTTTAGTGAGAATGTCGGCAACCATATCTCCTGTAGGAACATATCTGATTACTGCCTCTCCCTTTGATACTAAGTCATCTCGGTGTCATGCACCAAAGTTGATTGGTGTAAAACCCTTATCCCCTTTACCGAACTAACGGAGGGACGAAGGTTCAAATCAAACAAGTAGCGTTACAAGGTATCGATTGAGAATTAATCAACAACTGAGGAAAGTATGTACATGATGGTCTACTATATATATGTTTCTGAAAGTCAGCCATGAGGCGCTGACTGAGCTAACATGCAGCAGCCATGAGGCGCTGACTGATGTTCTTTGTAATGGTTCTAGGCTTACGTCACGTGATGGTCACGTGATCTGATATAACTACGTATTATGTTATCCGCGCTAAAGCAGCAGCTTAACATATCTTATCTGTCATGTGATCAGATATCAAAGAAAATGAAAAAAGGAAACTAGCGCTCAGACTAGCGCTTCTGGTTCAAGTCGTGACATTACCCCCTCCTTAGGACTTTCGTCCCGAAAGTAGGGGTCCATCTTTCCGTTTTCCCAATTAAACAATTGTTTTCGGACTCTAGTCGTTGTGAAGTTTTCGAAGGGTTGGAAATGTAATTGAAATTGGATCCGTCGGGGTGCACTAGGGTTGTTATCGTGGAATGTTTTTACTTTGTCGGGTGAGTTGTTTAGGTGTTGTTCGGGTTCCCACGTGCGTTCCTCTTTTGGATAGTTCTTCCAGTGTACTAAGTATTCCAATTTCCCTCGTTTTAGGCGTGAGTCTAGAACTTCTTCGACTTCGTATTCTTCTTGTCCATCTACTATTACCGGCGGTATCGGTTTAGGTTTCTGTTGGGAAGGGAACTGTGGTTCTTTGTACGGTGTAAGCTTTATCTCGTTGAAAACTGGATGAATAGGCCGCCATGTCAGTGGTAGCGCTAGTTTATAGGCCGATTCGCCTATCTTTTCCAGTATTTCAAACGGACCGTGTCTCTTATCGTCCAGTTTCTTGGCTGGTCGATCTGTTGAGATATTGGTCGCTTCTACGTACACCTTATCTCCTACTCTATATTCCACTGCTTCTCTTTTCTTCTTATCGTACTGCTTCTTCATCTGTTCAGCTGCCTTTTGCAGCGATTCTTCTGCTCTCTTCCTGGTTTCTGTCATTCTCTTTACGAAATCTTCTGCATTTTCGTTCTTTACCCCCACTTTCACTACTTCCTGTGTTCTCGGATGATGTCCATGATTCAGGTAGAACGGGCTATATCCCGTCGCAGAATGTTGTTTGTTATTGTAAGAGAATTCTGCTAGGGTAAGCCATTCCGCCCAATCATCTTGTTTATGGTTTACGAAGATTCTGAGATACTGTTCTATCTCTTGATTGATCCTCTCCGTCTGTCCATCCGTTTTTGGATGCCAAGCCGTTGATGGGTTCGCTTTTATCTGAAGAAGCGTATGTAGATCTTTCATGAATTTTGAAACGAATTGCGGTCCCCGATCTGAGATGATCTTTTCGGGTATGCCGTGGTTTCTGAATACATGATCTCTAAATAGTCGTGCCACTCCTTCTGATGTGATCTCCATCTGTGTGGGAATTACCTTGATCATTTTGGTAAATCGATCTACTACTACCATTATCATGTTATATCCATTTGATTCTGGTAGCGGTCCGATCAGATCTACTGATATGATCTGCCAAGGTTTATCCGGGATCTCGTTTGGATGAAGCGGTGCTGCTTTCTTTTTATGGTCTGTCTTAGTCCTTTGGCAGACTTCGCATCCATCTACGTATCTTGTGATATCTCTGTCCATGTAAGGCCACCAGTATTGTCGAGTGATTAACTCCTTTGTCTTATATCTTCCTGGATGACCTGCAATAACAGAGTCGTGGTGTCGTCGGATAATCTCTTCCCTTAACGCAGCATCTTTCGGTACATAGATCCTGCCTTTGAATACTATGCAACCATCTTCGTCTAGCCAACCATCCTCTCTCCTCTCTATCTTTCCTTTCATCTTTTTTATCAGCTCATCTACATTTCCTTTTCTCTTTGTAATCCACTTTGAAATCTCCAATTCTTCCTCTTGACTGTCTGCGATCTTTTGTCTTTGTTCTGGAGAGAGAGTCATTCTTACAAATAGTTTCTCATCCAGTAGCACGACGTCTTCGTTGTCATTTTCTCCTTTGTTATGATCCGATCGCCTCGAGAGAAGATCTGCCTTTATATGCTTCCTTCCTGGCATATGATGTATCGTGAAATGATACTGGCTCAACTCCGTCATCCACCGCGCCTGTCTCCTGTTCAACTTCTTTGGTTCTTTGAAATGCAGCAGATTTTGATGATCTGTCCATATCTCAAATTCCTCTTCTGCGTCTATTAAGTAATGTCTCCATTCGTTAAGTGCCGTCATGATGGCAAGAAGTTCTTTGTCATAGATCTCGTAATTGCGTTCTGTGGGGTTTAACGCTTTGGAGAGGTATGCAATTGGCTTCCAGTCATCCTTTTGTCTTTGTGATAAGACAGCACCCATAGTGAAGTCACTATTGTCCGCTTCTACTTTGTATTGGCCATGTGGTACTGGGAGAGCTAACACTGGGGCTGAAGCTACACGTTGTTTTAATGTGTTAAACGCTTCTTGTTGTTCATTTCCCCAAATGAAGTCCTCTTTTCCCGTTAACTTGGTCAATGGTTTGGCTACTTCCCCGAAGCCTTCTATGAATCTTCGATAGAAATTTACAAATCCCAAAAATGCCTGTATATCCTTTTTATTTTTGCATTCTGGCCATTTGCTAATTCCTTCTACTTTTACCGGATCCATGCAAATTTCGTTCTCTGAGATGATCAGTCCCAGGTATTCTACTTCTGTCTGTTCAAAATCGCATTTCTCTGGTTTTAGATAGAGATGATTCTTTCTTAGGATTTCCAACACACATTGCGTCGTTGCTCGGTGCGTTTCTATATCCTTTGTGAATATCATGATATCGTCTAGATATATGATCACTAATCCTTCATCTATCAACTCTTTGAAAAGCGTGTTCATCATCATTTGGAACGTGGCGGGGGAATTTGTCAGTCCGAAGAACATGACTAATGGTTCGAATAATCCCCGGTTTGTCCTAAACACCGCCTTATGCTCGTCTCCTGCTCTCATTCGGATATTGTTATATCCCCATCTTACATCCAATTTTGTGAAGTATTTTGCTCCACTCAATTTGTCTACTAGTTCCCCGATCAACGGAAGTGGATATCTATTTTTGATAGTGATATCGTTTAGCTTCCTATAATCTTGAACTGGTCTCAACTTCCCGTCTTTCTTTTTAATGAAGAAGAATGGTGATGCGAATGGGGACTTCAATGGTCTTATCCGTCCCGATTCTAGATTCTCTTTTAGGAATGCATCTAGCTCTTCTTGCTCTCCTCTTGCCAATGGATAGATCTTGCAATCTAGGGAGTGATCTCCCGGTATTAGTTCGATTGCGTGATCCCATTGCCTTTTTTCAGGTAATGTGTCAAACTCCACTTCAGTCACCCCCAAAACATAAGCATTTAGCTTCAACTATCTGTGTAAATGTATAAAGCTAAGAGCTTGTTTTTCCTGGTATCATCCCAAGTGCTCCAGCAAGGATGGGATCATCCCAGAAGCGGAATAATACCACCCTTCTGGGATTTTCCCATGGTATCAGACCATGTACCATAGTGGGATTATCCCTCAGATGGGATAATCCCAATAACCTGTCACATGTCACATGGTATCAGGGGGATTGGTGCTAATACTAACATGTGAGAATGCTGGGCCAACTAGTGAAGATATTTCCAGTCTTTTCCACCTGAATAATGGTACTTTAGCCCAATATAATCAAGACTATTTTGAAATATATGAGTTACAAGTTCCTCATTGTAGCTTACTGCAAATTTGGGGAGAAGCATTCCCTTTTTTTTAAATGTAAAACATTATCAATTTCTAGATATAATCAATTGCAGGAACCATACACTAGAAAGATGCTGTTGTCCTTGCTGATAGATGTGATATGTGAGTTCTGCTTTTTTGCAAGGTTTATTATACCCTTAACTGAAGTAAAAACTAGGAAACACAACACAAATGCTGTGACAACAAAGTAATCTGCAGAAGGACATCGAATATTAGATTTACACTAGATCTGGCATATTCTGTGAGGAAAATCCTGACCTTGTAGAAAGTAAAACATAGTAAAAAGAAACATAAAGTCATGTTCTTGCAAAAACATGAATTTACCACTTTTGTGGCACTACCAAGGTATTTGATACCTTATATTGTACATTCTCTGAGAGTGGTTCCTGGGGGCTGCTGGCTGAAGGTCTATGGGGAGAGGGGGATGCTTGCTATGTACAGTATAATACACAAGATCTCCATTTTGATACTCCTACACTAGATGACTTGAGTGTGAGGATTAATTAGGCACTGCTTAGGTATTTAATACCTTGAGTTGTGCCATTTCTGGGAGCTACCAGCTGAAGGTCTAAGGGGTGACTGGTGCCTATATGCTGACTGTGTATAGTACAGTATCTAAGTCCACAAAGAATCTGAGTGCTGTAAAGGTATTCTTTTTTTAGATTCTTGAGAAATTGAAATGAATCCGGAAAATATTTTTTCATGCCAAGTAAGGTTTCTGCCAACATTCTCTGTCTCTCATATGATAGTGATGCTGTCTCACACCACTCTTTTTGGATTATCATTTTTATGGCAATATGTAGAACTCAGGTAATTTCCTTCAAAACTGATTCTGACCATTGACATTGCCCAACTTTTGATTTTTTTTACTGAGGATCATCCCACACTGATCTGGACAAATCCCTGAAATAGGGTGTGATCATCCCAGTTAAATCTGTACATGTCCCCACGTAACATGGGGTTACCCACTTCTCACATGGACAAATACCAGAAGGGGGTGGGACCATCCCAGTTCAATATGGACAAATACCATAAAGGGATGGGATCATCCCAGTTCAATATGGACAAATACCATAAAGGGATGGGATCATCCCAGTTCAATATGGACAAATACCATAAAGGGATGGGATGATCCCAGCTCAATGTGGACAAATACCACAAGAGGATGGGATAATCCCAAGCCAATCTGGGATGATCCCAAACCAATCTGGGAAAATCCCAGTTAAGCATGGACAAATACCAAATGAGATGGGATGATCCCAAACCAATATGGGAAAATCCCAGCAAGAGATGGGATGATCCCAGTTAAGCATGGACAAATACCAAAAGAGGATGGGATGATCCCAATTGAATCTGGGAAAATCCCAGCAAGAGATGGGATGATACCAGTTTAACATGGACAAATACCAAAAGAGGATGGGACAATCCCAGCTCAACATGGACAGATACCAAAAGAGGATGGGACAATCCCAGCTCAACATGGACAGATACCAAAAGAGGATGGGATAATCCCAAGCCAATCTGGGATGATCCCAAACCAATCTGGGAAAATCCCAGTTAAGCATGGACAAATACCAAATGAGATGGGATGATCCCAAACCAATATGGGAAAATCCCAGCAAGAGATGGGATGATCCCAGTTAAGCATGGACAAATACCAAAAGAGGATGGGATGATCCCAATTGAATCTGGGAAAATCCCAGCAAGAGATGGGATGATACCAGTTTAACATGGACAAATACCAAAAGAGGATGGGATGATCCCAGTTGAACATGGACAAATACCAAAATAGGATGGGATGATCCCAATTGAATCTGGGAAAATCCCAGCTTAACATGGACAAATACCAAAGAGGATGGGATGATCCCAATCCACTCTGGGAAAATCCCAGCCAGAGATGGGATGATCCCAGCTCAACATGGACAAATACCAAAAGAGGACGGGATGATCCCAATCCACTCTGGGAAAATCCCAGCCAGAGATGGGATGATCCCAGCTCAACATGGACAAATACCAAAAGAGGATGGGATGATCCCAAATCAATCTGGGAAAATCTCAGTTCAACATGGACAAATACCAAGGGGGGATAGGGTCATCTCAAACCAATCTGGGAAAATCCCAGCAAAAAAGGGGATGATCCCAGTTAAATGTGGACAAATACCAAATGGGATGGGATCATCACAATTTGATATGGACCAATGCCTGAAGGGTAAAGCATCATCCCAAACCAGCCAAGGAAAGTCTTGGAAAGAGATGGGATCATTCCAGTTCAATCTGATCTAGAAAAATCTCCAAATTACATAGGATCATCTCACTACATCACAGACAAATCCAAGCAGGGGACAAGATCACCCTGAGTCAGAATAGGACAGGGAGATCCCACAACAGGAACAGAATTATCGAATAGCATGCTTAGGCTGCTGGTGACTCAGCATGACAGGGGAGTATACTCCTGAAATGCACTAAGGTTATTCTGTAACATATAATCATAGGTAAGTTCCCAGCAGCTTAAAATATTATTGTCCTTTTCCAGCAGTTTCCATTTTTTACATGTTGCAGTATTTTGTTTGTAAACCAATTATTATGTTATGGTAGGACCTGGATGAACCTAAGGTTGAACTGGGACAGTGATTCAGAGTAGCCCTCACGTAGGTTCATCCCAAGTCACATGAAATTGCATAAGCATGCAGAGCACACCTTTCAGCCATTTTTGTTTTCACAAAAATTTATAATCAATTGTATGCGTGGGGACATATAGTGGATAAAATGGGTGTTGGCTTGTGGATGCTGGGCTGCCACAAAGAGCCAGCAATTTGTCTCATGCAAGACATGTTCTGCCTTTGACAATGATGCAGCAGAGGGAAGGATAATGAATATGTAGTACTTACTCGGACTGGTATCTTTGTGCATTTTTCAGTTCAGGCACTTGGATAAAGCTGCACAATTCAAAAAAATATCATATCTTTTGGATCAGCACATTAAATGGATTTGTGACATATCTTTGCCTGGTTGCAAGAGTGTTACATTATTTAAAGTTGGATGAGCCTGAATGAGAGGTATTGTAATCCTGCAGATGTATATGCTTGGTATTGTCAAACATCTTGTATTCCTTTGACTATAAGCCATTTTAAGTAACATTGATAGAAATCCAGGGTAGATAAATCTACTTTGTGATATGCAGTAAATTATATGATAAGTAGGAATGACAAAGTTATATAGTCAGTTAAGGAAAAGAGATATGGTTGAATTATCTCCTAATCAACTGAATTAAATCAGGTTAATTTGTAAATGGTTATACGTCACAATTAGTTACACTAACCTTTGGTCAAAGTCTCCTCCATCAATCTATAGTATATGATATTACACTAGAAGCTGGACAAATTAAGGTTCAATTGAGAGTAAACACCATTTGAAATTTGTATATATGTTATAAATGATGAAAGCAGGTAGTATTGTATTCTGCTTCATGGCTATTAGTACTATTGATAATGTATTGATGTTGGCTACATTTATGCAGGAACTATTTTTGCAGTAAAGCCCCCCTGACACCATGTGACATGTGGCAAATGTCTGGGATTATCCCATCTAATGGGATTATCCCACCATAACAAATGGTCTGATACCATGGGAAAATCCCAGAAGGGTGGTATTATCCCACTTCTGGGATGATCCCATCCTTGCTGGAGCACTTGGGATGATACCAGGAAAAACAAGCTCTTAGCTTTATACATTTACACAGATAGTTGAAGCTAAATGCTTATGTTTTGGGGGTGACTGAAGTGTCAAACTCCTTTTTATCAAATACGTCTTTGTATTGATGAAGGTGTTTTGGCACTATCTTTTCGAATCCTCCTTCTTTTCGATCTTTGCCTGCGGCTTCTGCTAGCTTCTGTGCCATTGTGCCTTGGGCTCTGATATGATAATATTGATCGTCGATCGTGGCATCTTCGAAATTATGGAGATTCACCTGTATCATCCTCTCGTCTTCTCTTAGTTCCTCGAAGAATATTTCCGGATCCTCCTCTGGATCAGAGATTCGGATTCTCGGTCTGCATTCTTCAGGACATCTTTCAAAGGTCAACTTCAATTCTTTCCAGTCTATTTTAGGATTATGTTTGTTCAACCACTCATGTCCTAGAAACATTTTTCCGTTACCCAGATTGGTTACGGCAAGATGTATCTTCTCGACGTGTCCGTCGATTTCCATGAGTAGTATTACAAATTCATTGATGGCTCCGTTTTTATTAAGAGTTCCATCTGCATTATAGACTGGAATAGGTCTCGGTATCTTCCTTGTCTCATATCTTTTGTCTTTCACAAATTGGGAGTCGATGCAACTCCCCGTGCATCCACTATCCAATAGTGCTTCGACTGTTTCTGATTGGAGAGTATCTAATGTAGTAAGCTTACATTTTACGTTCATTTGATTGCCTTGGGTGCCCCTAATGTACTTTTTTGGGGAGGCAATTTCTATGATCGCTTGTATAGCTTCTACTTTTGGTAACCGGTTGATTTCTTTTATCGTTTCCCGGGTTACTTCTCTCGCTCTCTTTTTATGTGTCCAGGCACTCAGAATCCCAATGGATCTTTCTTCCTTTTGGTCTCTTAGCCTGTCTACTACCCATTCTGGGGTCCAGACTTCTGTTCTAGGTTTTTTTAGAGGGGCTCCTGACCTCTCTTCTACAGTCTCTGCTGCGTTTTTCTCCGTAGAGCTCGCCGCATCGGGTGTAGGAATCTTAGGTTCTATCGTAAATGCTGCGCTTTTTAGTGATTCGCCCGCCGTCGAAACTGCGGATGTCTTATCACTCTGCGCCGCTTTTACTCTAGTTGCATCTTTTTCGTTTCGGATTTCTTTCTTTGTCTGAGTGGAAATAGTTTTATTGTCATCCACGCTAAAGCTGCAGCGTAACAATTCTGAGTCATATGTATCTACAGTTAGAGGAAGAAATCGATTCGAAACGTCTTTAGGCTCAGTCGGTCGATGCGGTACCGCTGGCCTCTTTAAAAACCCTCAAGGAGTTTTTCCCTTTCCTCTTTCGTCATCTTTTCTAAGAACTCTCGGACATTAAATTGTGGCTTCTTTTTTTGTGCGTCTTTGCACTCGAAGCTTCTATGTCCCTTTTCTCCGCATCGGTAGCATCGTCCCTCAGTGCGGAACTTTGCTTTGTCCACCTCCATTCTTTCTCCGCCACCGGTATAGGTATATCCGGTTCCGTCTCTCTTCTTCTCTCCTTCTTTCTTTTGTTCCGAATAGGGTCTCTTCCCGGTATCGGAACCTTTCTTCTCTTTTTCTCTCTCTCTCCAAATATAGTCTATCCTGATGAGTTCCCTCTTCCACTCTTGGTAATCTCTGGGAATATGCCCGCCGTAGATCACCCTGTCTACTAGCGGCTTGTTCATGTTCCTTCTGAGTAGAGATATTAGGAACTCTTCGTTTATCCTATTTGTATATCCTGCCCATCTTTTCTTTTCCTCAAACCTTTCAAAGAAGGCTTGGGCGGTTTCATTGCCCTGTCTCAGGGTCAATATTTTGTTCTTTGCAGTTTCTTTCTCAAAACTGTCCTTGAACCTTTCTTCCATTTTGTCCGCAAAATACGGCCAACTTCCGTATGTGTTTGTAATATCGAGCCCCAGCTGTTGGGCGTCGACTCGGTTTTCTAGCCAATCGGTTCGGAAGGCCGCGGCTTCTCCTTCTTTCATAAAAGATAGCACAAAGCTTATCTTTTTTCGGTCATCTTGGAAATATACGGCATCGTCTTCAAAATGTAGTAATAAGGACTCTCTAAAGGCCCTATACTTTTTCTTATCTCCGGAGAAGTTCTCGGGTTTCTCCAGTGCCGTTCTACTTCTTTCCACCTTTTCTGGAGGTGGCGGTATCTGTCTCTTTAATTTTCTTTGCAAGACGTTCACTTCTTTGAGCGCCTCGTCTAGCTGTGATTGGTAGTGCATTTGTGTTTGTCTTATTGCTTTTTCTACTTCTTGTTTTACGTATGCTTCCAATCGCGCTTCTTTCGGGGGGGGAGTGTCTATTCTGGGTAATGAATCCATCATTTCTCTGGTAAATGCACTGTCCGTGCTGTTGGATGGCTCGGGCAGATCGCGATATTCTAGGTTTGACATTGAATGTGAGTTGGGGAGGAGGGGGAGTTTCGGATTTAATCAAAGGGGATGGGATTCTGATGGGTTCTATTTCTGGTAGGGGGAATTGCCCTCTGAATACGTAGTCTTGAGAGTAAATGTGTTGCTCTCCGATCCAAATGTAAAAATCTCTACTAAGCATAGAAAGGAGTTCACCAGTGATAAGCTGGATCGATACACCGCTTTCTAAGATCCTAGTAGTCTATCTTTTCTCTTTGAGTCAAAGTGGTCCTCTTCAGCCCACTACTGACTATGTATGTATGGTAACTATTTTTGTATTTTACGAATTTTATGTAAAAGGTATAGTGATAAATTGGGGTCCGAACAGTTGTCCCAATGTGACCAGCTTATTAGGCTTTCAGTCCTTCTCCCGACTGGCGGACGCAAATGCGCGGCCTGGTCAGAGGAAATCGAAAATGAAACTATGTAAAACCGAGAAAATCCCAATGGTTCCACACCAAAGAGATTATAGTGATATAAAATGTATTTACAGGGGGATGGTTACGAACGAGTCTTGGGATGAGGAGGGAGAGATGTTGGCAGGGAAAAATGATAAAATGGTGCCGGGGCGAGTGGGTAGGTGATGAAGTGGGAGGGTAGTGGTAGTTTGGTTTGATCGTTTGAGTAGGTTTAGGATGAGGAAGATGATGATGATGGTGACGATGATGGTGGTTAGGATTGTTGCTGTTATATTCATAAACGGTACTTGTGGCAGTTGTTGATTGTGTAAAACCCTTATCCCCTTTACCGAACTAACGGAGGGACGAAGGTTCAAATCAAACAAGTAGCGTTACAAGGTATCGATTGAGAATTAATCAACAACTGAGGAAAGTATGTACATGATGGTCTACTATATATATATTTCTGAAAGTCAGCCATGAGGCGCTGACTGAGCTAACATGCAGCAGCCATGAGGCGCTGACTGATGTTCTTTGTAATGGTTCTAGGCTTACGTCACGTGATGGTCACGTGATCTGATATAACTACGTATTATGTTATCCGCGCTAAAGCAGCAGCTTAACATATCTTATCTGTCATGTGATCAGATATCAAAGAAAATGAAAAAAGGAAACTAGCGCTCAGACTAGCGCTTCTGGTTCAAGTCGTGACAATTGGTAGCATGGACAGGTGTCAATAACAAAGCGAATATTCAAAAGACTCGCCTTTGCGCCACACAGGCACAGTGCCACGTGGAATAGTAATTAATATTGCCTTTTTCGAACTTGTGGCTGATCAGCACCACCTCTATTAGGCAATCCAGTCACGCTCACCTTTGCTTTTCCATTCGGTACTTTCCGCGTTTCGGCATTTCAGCAAATTTTTGCATCGCCACTGGCTACACATTGCATTGCGCCCTTGCTTTTGTCGTTTCCCTTACTCCCCTTCCTTTGCCTAGCCCCACCATGGGCCCCTTCCTCTCCTTTTTATTCTCACCTGACGGTCGTTTCTGGATCCCCATTCTAATCCACTTTTTCGTCACCTCCACCCTCCTCCTCCTCATCTTATTTGCACCCCCACCATTTCTGATGTCACCACTTCCTATCCGCTTCCGTCGCCGATCCGTTGACTACCACGTGCCACTGCTGATATCAGCAAAGCCCCGGCGGCCGGTTCAAATAGGGCAACAGGTCCATCTTCATGACGTTGATCTACCATCATATACTATCAAAACATCGGTCGCTCGTCTTACCTGGTTGGAGCGTGGGTGGGTAGTTTTTGAGCTGGAGAAGGTTCATCCCCTTGCATCGCCCATGTTCATCGCTGTCCCATTCACTTGGGTACACTTATCTTTTGTCCATCATCTCCGCTACAGCTACACCTATCACACGCTGCCTGGGACTCACTTGTTCCAAATTGGAACTACTCCTCTCCCTCCCTCATTTGATCAGGTGGTCCAACACAACCAGTCCATACATTGGTAAGGCCATGGAACTGTCGGATTTGGACTAGGTGGTGGACCGGTGGCTCCAGTTTCTTTTTCTTCAACAGAACATTCATTTACAGTGCGATTATTTTTGATTTTTGAATCATTTTTATGGACACATATTTTATAGAATGCCTGACTGACAATAAAGGAACTGTGTTGATACTGATAGTGTTTTGCCTTGCCTTTTTTTTTACTGCATCTTCCCATGACATCATGATTTTCCTGCTCTCTTTTTGCTATTGGACTTTACTTTATGGCTATACAAACCTGTGACATTACTCACAGCATTCATTGTTCTATCCCTTTCTTTTCCTTTTTTTGACCATCTTATCCTGTACTACCTATGCAGGATTCGTCAGCGTACATTCCTTCCTTCATATTCTTTCTCATTCTTTTTGCACAGCTATACTGTGCATAGCCTACTTTTCTTTTACTATATAAACCCCTGTATTTTACCTTGTAAAAAAAAACAAGAACTCCAATCCAGACTTCTTCTCTACTCTCAAGTTCACTACTCTGCTACTTGTGATCCAGTGTGGTCACAACACTTCCCACTTCTACCACTGTCAACTGCTGTCATCGTCACTTCCCACTTTTGAAGTCATTGTCATCCCTTTCGATTAGAGTCCTTCTGAGCACTACAGTTTGTGCATCAGGAGCCTGCTATCACTGGGAACCTCGTCATATTGTCGTTCTCAAACCTACCTTGTGCTACAATTAGCAAGGTAGTGCTTGTCTATACTCGTCACAAAGCCCCTATCCTTCTATAAATTCAACTATCCCTCCTCCTTAAAACCCACACTCATACACCTCTGGGTTTTACTTTGAAGGATCTTTATACGTACCACCGCACAAACAACCAGACCACTCCACTGTTCTAGGAGGCAAAGCCCATAAACAAGTTCCGTGGAATCTGGGAGGATTGTGTGTTAGTTTGTTTTGTGTGTGGTTTTCTAACAGCAGTTTCCATTATCGACATCGGATAAAATGATATTTCCGTTGAATGTGTTTTGTGCTAGCACAGAACTGTGGATCTCGTGTAAAAATAATAGCTGCTTGATTGTCACAGTGCAATGTTGTAGGTCCATTTTGAGCATGTCCAATTTCTTCAAAAAATGTCCGAAGCCATGCAAGGTGTTGTCCAGCATTGCTCAATCCAATGTACTCTGACTCCGTGGAGGATAAAGCTACCATGCTTTGTCTTTTGCTTGTCCAGGAGATTGCTCCTTGGATGGTGATAAAAACAAAGCCTGATGTTGATCGAGACGTGTCTGGGTCTCCAGACCAATCTGCATCTGAATATCCATAGAAATCCATGTCCATGGAGACATCTGTGCCATCATATTGTAGTTCCATGTCCCTGGTTGCTTTCAGATATCGGAGGACACATTTTGCAGCTTCCCAGTGATGGCTCCTTGGAGATGAGCTATGCCTGCTTAGTATTCCAATGACGTAGGCAATGTCTGGGCAGGTTCTGAGCATGGCATACATGAGGGAGCCTACAATTGAGAGGTATGACACTTGACACCCTTCAATATGCATCTTGTGTTGCACAATATCTTCCCCTGGAGCATTTGCAAGGAGTTTTGATCCATGGGCCATTGGTGTCCATACTGGTTTGCAGTTCTTCATTCCAGTACGCTCCAGGACTGTGTCAATGTATTGACATTGCAATAGAAATATTATTTTGTTTGAACGATCACGTTGGATTTCTATTCCAAGGATGTATTTTGCTTCTTCAAGGTCCTGCATTTTGAATATGGATTCGAGTTTGGCTTTTGTGATATCCATGAATTTTTGGGATGAAGCTCCTAGGAGGAGGCCATCTACATAGACAACAACAAAGCATATTTGTTTGTTGTCCCGGAATACATAAAGACATGTTTCTGCATTTAGTCTTGTGAAACCGAGCTCCTGGAGCTTGCAATCAAAGGTTTTGTTCCATGTACAACCAGCTTGTTTTAATCCGTAGATGGATTTCTTCAACCTCCAGCAGTATCCAGGTTGGATAGGAACACCCCCTGGAGGAAGCATGTATAGTTCTTCTTCAAGTTCTCCATTGAGATAAGCTGTGGATACGTCCATTTAATCAAGTTCTAGGTCATAGTTTGCTGCCAGGGCTAGAATAATTCAGATCGACTCTAAGTTTGCAACCGGAGCAAAAACCTCCTGGTAATCAATTCCCTCCCTTTGAGTAAAACCTCGTGCAACAATCCGGAGTTTGTATCTCTCAATGTTTCCGTTTTGATCAAACTTGATCCGGAACACAGGTTTTGATGTAATGGGTTTCACTCCCTTCGGAAGTGGAACAGTGTCATATACTGCATTAGTATTGAGAGTTAGGAGTTCCTCCTCCAAGGCAGACTTCCATAATTCTCCATCCGGACGTGATAAGGCTTCCTTTAGTGTCCTTGGAAGGTCTGTGTTAGATAGACCAGTACTTGCTATTCCAGCAAAGAATGTCTCCTCTGTATCAGATGTTTCTTCATGAACCTCAGGAGTGTCAGGTTTCTCCATGGAGTTGTCATGCTGCTCTTTTCAAGACTGTTCCTCATCTAGAGTACTTTGATAATCTTGGTTTTTGTCTGCAGGACGGGTCTGGCGACTGCTTCTGCGTACTCCTAGGACTTCAGCAGGCATGACTGCTCTTTTAGGAACTTGTGCAGGTACTCCAGGGAGTAGACACATTTGTGTGTGTGTTGCCCCACTCACTCCTGAAGGTGTTGAATCACTCCTTGGAGGCGTTGGATGACTCCTCGGAGGTGTTGTATGCCTTCCTGAAGCTGATCCAATGGACAGGCTATCTAGCTGTATTCGGACTTTTTCCACATCAGCTGGCTGTATGTTGTCCTCCCACTGACTGTGACTCTACTTTGGGTTTCCGTTCTGAAGATGGTTAGTGTTCAGGTCTTGGTTGTAGAAACTGTTGTGGAGGGTGTCTTAGCTGATCAGGTGCTCTCACTGCTCTTGGAACGTCTCCACGGAGGTATTGCCCCACTGCTCTTGGAACATCTTCATGCTGATATGGTTCTATTGCTTGTGGAACATCTCCTTGGAGATGTGGTTCCATTTGCAATTCATTTGGATCTCGGATCCGAGGGTCAGGATCATCCTCCTCCAATGTATTTTGGTCTGGATGGTGAGCATTCTCTGGAATGAGTCCCTCCCACTAATTTGTGCTAGTGTCTGTGTTCCAGGGAGCAGTGTCATCCTTTTGTACCTTTCCGGATTCATTAAACATGACATGCCGACTGGAAAACACAGTTTGTTTTTCAGTGTCTAGGAGTTTGTAGGCTTGCTTTCCATGTGTGTAGCCAATCATTATGGCTTTGCACCTCTTGGAGTAAAACTTCCCTTGCCTTTTGTCTTTCGGAATCAAGGCATATGCTTGGCATCCGAAAGAGTGAAACAAAGTTGGATCAACTCTCCTTTTAAACAGTATTTCATATGGGGTCTTTCCATGGAGTCCTGATGCTGGGCTGCATGCTGTGATATATGCAGCTATTTGCATGGCATCTACCCAAAATGACTTTGGGAGCTTGGAATCATGCAGCATAGTGGTTGCTAATGTAGCCAATGTCTGATTTATGCATTCTGCAATGCCATTTTGTTCCGGAGTATCTGCAGCTGTAGTTTCTTGGACGACACCATCTCCTCAGAGTTGATTTTTGAATGCATTGCCAGTATATTCTCCTCCCCAATCGCTCCGGAGGAATTCTGTGTACAGTGGAGTGAATTTTTCTTCTCCCAAATGTGTCCAGAAGAATGTTTGGACATCTTCTTTCCATTGCTTGTATTGTTCCAGTGCTTCACTTTTATGTTTTAGGAAATATATCCATGGAAATTTAGAGAAATCATCTACAATGATGATCCAGTACTGGAAACCCTCCCTAGAAGTTGGTTTGATTGGTCCTCCAACATCTGTGTGCACAATTTGTATGGGGTGCTTGGCTCGGTTTCCTCCAGTGGACTTGAAAGGGAATTTCTTCATCTTTCCTAAAGCACAAGGTTCACAAAACTCCAGGGTTCCGGTAAGGGTGTCTATATCCTGGAGCTGTCCTTTTGTAACCATTTGTTGCAAGCGGTCCATTCCAATGTGTGCCATTCTCCTGTGCAATAAATTTACATCTACTGCTGTAAAAGCTGACTCCGGGTTGATTTCAGGTTTTGCTTGGATGTGATAAAGTCCTCGCTTGTGTAAGGCAGTGAGGATAAGTTCCTTCTTTTTCCGAACTTCACAAGCATTTGACCCTGCTGGAAAAAGTGTTGATAACCCCGTTTTAGACAAGTGCTAAAGTGAAGTTTGGCACAAGTAAGACATTTGACAGTGCAATATTGTAGTCCTTTTTGCCAACAGTTGCTTGTAGGATTACAGTTCCAATTCCAATGGCATTTACAGAGGATTCATCCCCAAAACTGATTGTCCTCGGAGGATTCAGAACATGGTATATTCCTGGCTCAAACCAGGAGCGGTGAGGGACCATGTGGGATGTTGCTCCAGAGTCAATGATGATTGTTGTTTTGGTCTTATCGGGTTCCGACACAAGGTAAGCTTGAATGTGTTTAGCAAGGGGCTTGGAAATATGTACATGTTCCAAACAATATGACTCTGTTCCTCCTCGGAGTCAAATCCAGATGATTGCTCCGCTGTATTTGCCTTTTCCTTCTCTTTTCCTTTATCCTTGTGTCTTTCCTTTTCCTTCTTCCTTTGACCTTTTCCAGCTGACTGAAGTGTTCGACACTCTGAGGTGTTGTGTGATTTAGCTTTGTGGAAGTCACACCACTTCTCCTCGGATTTGAGTGCTGATTTGGAACCTCCAGGGGCCTTCCCTGACTGTCATGCAACTTCTGCAGTGATCCGGATCTCAACTGCATCAAAGGTAAGTTTATTTTCTTCAATCGTGTTGATTACCAATGACTGAAATATTTGCCATTCAGGAGTGCATGGGAGAGATTGGAGAAGAGCAAAGGCCATGAGTTTGGTATCAACTCCTAGTTTCATTCCGGAGAGGTGTGAATCAATTGTCCGGATTTTTGCAATGTGGTCCTGGATAGATGAGGTCCCATCCCAGGACAATTTGGTGAGTTGCTGGAATGAATAGAAGGCCAAGGCAATGTTGGACATCTGATGGAGTGAGACAAGTTTATCAAATAACTCCTTGGAGCTGGTGAGGTCTCCAGTCCTCATTAGGAGGTCATCAGAGATGTGGTCCTGGATGATTCCATGTGCCTTCTCATCCTTAAGTATCCAGGTGATTTCAGGATCCTCCGAGGAGGTAGGTTTTCCTGGTGAGGGCTTAAGCTCCTCTCCAGTAACAACCCGGAGAACTTTTTCCCGACGTAGCTTTGAGATGATCTGGAGTTTCCATATCTGAAAATTGTTGGGTCCAGTGAGAACTGGACATGCGGATGTATCGTGTGCTGTGGTCATGGTTTTAAGGTTGCCATTTCAAATAAGAATTATTTCCTGTGTAGCTTTTGCGTACCAGGGCTCATAACCTAATAAAACTAAGTGAAACTCAGCCGCTGCCCGAGAGGCTATAGAAATGACTGAGGTATTTCTATACTAAACCCCCTACTACTTGTAGTCAGAGGTGCTACTTGCTACAGTATAATGACTCCTAGGAGAACAATGGTGACTCCATGGAGTGGTGGCTATGCTCCATGGAGAACAATGGCTGCTTTGGCAGAGACCGGGTTTATCCAGTTTTGTCAAACAGTGTATCAGAACTAAACCATAGTACAGTAATATGGTTGTATAAGTGTTACAATTGACGTACCAGTACCTACTTACGCTTCACTTTTTGCACTTTTACTTTTATTTTTCCAAGTCACATGACCAGTCATGTGACCATTTACTTTACTTTACATTTTCAACTTTTCATAGTCACATGACCAATGTCTAGACTCATCATGTGACCGGTCACATGCTAAACATCAGAGAAAGAAAGTTGTTTCTTCTGAAGGAAGGTCTGCTGTTATTGGTGAGGCTATACCATTGCTAAGACATTCAGTGCCAACATTTGGTGATAAGAATTTACCATGCCTCTTTTGTAATTAGTAAGCCGGCAACTGCAGTGCCGGAGCGTCAATGTACCAATCCTAAGTGCCAGGATTGACTGCAAAAAAAAAAAACAATGAGTGAAGAAACCCATCCTAAGGCTCCAGTTCACAACAATATATATAGAACACCCAGGGGAATGAACCAACATGAGAATTCAAGTACTATTACCCCAGCCCCCACTGTGCGGCCAGTGACTTCATCTTCATCTCTACCCCACATCCCCTATTTCAGTAATACACCTGGTCACCCTCCTAGTTTCCCCCTTCCAAGTCCAATGACAGCTACACCTAGAACATATTCCAGGCGCAAAACAACTGAGCAAAAACTTGAGCTAATATTCAATACAATCATCAATGATGCTCACTGGTCTTTTGCCAATCTTCTCTACCATGCATTCCGCATGAATACGGAGGAAGGCATTAAAATATCCCGGTCAAAACAACATGCCTCTATTGTGAGCAGGTTCCTAGGTGGGCGTGATTGCCACACACCTGCTACAATTGTGAAACTATGGTATGACCACCCAGGTGGATGTCCCACAAGTGACGAAGAAAGAAAGCTTATGCACTCACCAACCATCCCCTTTGTCAACATGAAACCTGCACGCTCTGCTCTATCATCATTTGCGGTGCAAATGACATGCAAATACTTAATCAAAGAACAAACCCGAGCACTGAAACCAGAAACTTCCAGTGGGCTTGCAATGACCAAGGCAAAAGAGGATGTTAGTTGGCGGATATTGGGCAAGTCCACCACAGCGGACATCAAAAAAAAATTGCAGACTTACCAGCCTGTATTATGGCACTATCCTCACCACCTCGTTGCCTGCATAATGGCCAAGAAGTGGTCCGGAAATATAGGCCACCTGAACTTGTAAGTTCACATTGTTGCCAGCATATATATTATCTTATATAATCTGCAGGTTTTGACTCACATTATTACATCCCTCAACCTCAGCTGTACCAACCGTGCCAGAATCATGGCAGTTGGCCGTGCAATTCTCTATTTTGCATGTGGTGCACAACAAACCCTCTTTGACTACAATTCACAAGTTGGTAATACTATGGCATATAGCTCAACACAACTCACCTTAAAAAAGCTCTCCAAAAAAAAAGCAAGAGAGATCTGGGCACTTGGAACAGACCCCAAACACTGGCCTGTCTTGCGCCTAGACAATGTACAATGTTATCATAAGCAGCAGGAGCAAAGAATGGGGTGGACAGACCAAATAATTGTGGGCACAGCAGTAAGTGTTGTTGAAGCTGTAGCCTTTGATCCTGAGGCAGCCAACCTCCAACACTCTGCTAGTCAGTCAAATGCATGAGAAATATACCAGTATTAATTCATATGAAACGACACTTACTCAGTCTATGGCCAACAATACAATGCCTATCCCATCGGGCACCAAGTGGTTCCCTCCTGGTGATGTTTTTCCATCTGCTGAAACCCAGGCCACTACACGTCAGAGCAAGGCTAAGAAAACCAAGAAAAAAAGCCAGTGTCAGCCAAAAGACAAGGCTAATGAAGCAGACCTTGATGAAAGCACCCAAGAACAATTTGAGGGTGACCACACACTCACAGAATCAATGCATTTCATGTCAGATGCACTAGTGGCTCATGAATTTGCATATGCAGTTACAACTGGTGACATTAGACGGGCCTATGAGTGTTTCAAAATGATGTTATTCACTTTCTGCGGCTCAGGCCATACAAAATATGGGACATACCTATTGGAGATGATATGTTTGTTGGAATTTGAAAGCACACCCAAAATATGTGAAGCTCTGTTGAAAAACTGGATTGTCAACCTCAAAGGCCTTTCAGGTAGGTTTCAAGCAGGGGACCTTATGCCAGAACGCATGAACCTTGTCCTTGAGGTCTCGTGTGATCACAATGATGCTGCCTGGAATGGAGTCCTAATGCACAATATCATCTCTCACAATGTCCAGGAATTTTCTTGCATGAAAAAAGAAATATTAGAAGGCCTTGGCCTTGCACGCAAAAGTAGTAAACATCCAGAACCACATAACCAACCTGAAATCAGAACATTGCTACAGTCTTACCGTGAGACAGAACTGCATTCTTTCCGCACTGATCGTACATATGGAGGACGCAATGTTAATGGTTCTGCCCATGGTGTGGACAAGTTGGAGGAAGGGAATGTTACGATCTCTATTGGACATTTAAGGACTACTCATTTCTCTTTACTCATCGGTTATACCATTGGACCGATGACTCATTTCCTTCACGTACACTTCCGTTCCTCTCACATTTGCAGTACCTATTATAGTACTTAGTCCTCAACGGACGGACCTGCCCTAGATAGGACCTAACTCCTATCACTGATTCCTTTTCATTATAAATACCATGTAACAGCAGTAGTATTCTCTAATATGATTCTACACAGTTTACACTTACAAAGCTAGACTCCCAAGATCAGACTTCTACTCAGAAGAAGACCAACTCCCGTTGGAAGACCTCCACTCTGAACTATGTTCTTGAACTTGTCTTCGGATAAGTCTCTTTACAAACCTCAACAAACCTTCAGACTTTGTTAAGCACTTCATGCGTAACAAAGGAGTTGTATTCTAACCAGAAGTCCCACCTATTTAGATTTGGGAAGAAAAAGTCAACAAGACGTCGCAACAACCAACAACCAGATCCCAGAGAGTAAGAGGAAGCTCAGACAACCCACAAACAGCAACCCCACTGACGACATCCCAACAAGAAAGGATAGCAGCACCACCTCCCTTTCCCCAACCAGATGTAACCCAACTCCACACCAGAGAACAAGCAGACACTTTCTACGAAGCCAGAACACGTTGGCTACAGTACTACGCAGGAAGCCACCCACAACTACTGCCCACAACACAACACGATCCCCCAGTAACCGTAAAAAACCTCTACAACGAGAACAACTTTGAAGAGTTTGCAGCAAACGGCGACCCGATACCACCTCCCACTCCACAGATACTCCCCGCCGCACCTGCTCCATCCCATATCCCACCACCACGCACCATGTCTAACGCTGCAGCCCCCAAACCCACGTTGATCGGGAAAATTGATGACTTTGATGGAACCCCAGATAAAGCCCAAAGGTGGATATCGTCCACCAATCTACACTTTGATATCAATGACACCATCTACAACTCCAACAAGAAAAAGGTATATGTGGCCCTCAGCTACATGAAGGATGGCAACGCTGCCTCATGGAGCAAAGCCAAGATGACCGAATACAAAGGGAAGAACACCTACCCCACATGGGCAGACTTCATGAAAACCTTCACAACCAGTTTCAGAACGGCAAACATCAAAGGAACGGCCTCAGCCGCCTTGATGAAAATGAAGATGGAACAAGGAGAAAATGCAGTAGCATTTAACTCAAGGTTCATGCTAGATGCTGGGAAGAGCGGCATCAACAACAAAGCCATGATCATGGTTTATCAAAAGGCTATCCGGCCACCCCTCCTTTGCGGGGCACTCACCGGAAAGGAACTACTCACCATCAAAGACTGGATGAGCACAGTGGCGAACATAGATGCCAACTGGATCAGTGGCGAACCTAGATGCCAACTGGATCAGTGCCAACACTATCTCGGAAGGAGTGTGGGGCACCAGAAACAAAGAAAGACAGAACGACAGAAACCGCAAAAGTGGACCATCCACCAGCACCAGAAGATTAACTAAAGATGAAGAAGAATCAAGGCGGAAAGAGGGAAGATGCTTCATATGTAATGAGAAAGGACACATAGGAAGGAATTGTAGGAACAAAGGAAAAACTCCCGAAAGAAAGGTACGTCAAACCGAAACGGAAGATGACACCAAAACAGTGGTGGAAGAAGACAGGGTCCAAAACATCATGAGGATGTGGAGGGAGTTAGGAGAAGATCAAAGAACAGAGGCAATGAAAGAATTAGAAGACGAGGGTTTTTGAAACGACGGACTACCCCGATGTTAGTACCGTTGAAAATGGCAACTGTAATAATAGCGACGATCAATGCCAACTCTTTACGAATTGATTGCTCGTTGAAACAGAAAACCATCGGAACCAAAGCCCTGATAGATTCAGGAGCTACAGATGACTTCATGGACACAAAATTCGCCATCAGACACTGACTCCCCCTCCGAAAACTCCCAACTCCGATAACATGTAAAAATGTTGACGGAACCACGAACAAAAACTGAAAAATTATGCATTGTACCTATCAGAGGATAGATGCAAGAGGACAAAACAGGTTTACAAAGTTCCTATTGACCGGACTAGATGGAGAAGACGTATTACTGGGATTTCCCTGGTTACGAAAAGTCAATCCTGTCATTAACTGGAAAGACAAAGAATTACCAAACTTGGACAAACACTCCATCAGGATGAACCAAACAACCACAGAAACAAAAATCAGGACAACCGCAGTAAACGAAGATGTGTACGAAACTATTCATAGATACGTATCCGACCAAACACCCTATCCTCAAACCACGATTCAATTAAAGGTCAACTCGGCAATGGAACACGTGCAAATACACACAGAAAAAAAGGAGCATAACCTCCCAGATGAATACAAAGGGTATTCGGACGTCTTTGACAAAAAGAAGTTGGAAAGACTCCCCAAGCGACGGGAATATGATCATGCAATCAACATGAAAATTTGTACCAACAGATTGCAAGTTGTACCCATTGGCACCAAAGGAAGACGAAGCATTAATGGAATTCTTAACGGAAAACTACAGAAAGGGATACATCAGGCCGAGCAAGTCGCCACAGGTGTCCCCCTTCTTCCTCATTGGCAAAAAGGATGGATCACTCTGACCGTGCCAAGATTACAGAAAACTGAACACATATACCGTGAAAGACCCCTATCCACTACCCCTGATACCCGACCTCATCGAAAAATTGAAAGGAGCCACCATCTTTACGAAACCAGATCTACATTGGGGATAAAACAACGTAAGGATAAAAGAAGGAGACGAATGGAAAGCTGCATTTAGAACCAGCAAAGGAGTGTTCAAATCAACGGTCATGTTCTTCGGCATGTGCAATTCACCGGCAACATTCCAAAGGCTGATGAACGACAAATTCAAAGACTACATTGATGAAGGCTGGATGATCATATACATGGATGACATCCTCATCTTTGACACCAACATCGAAAGACTCCGAATCCAAACGAAACAGGTTCTACAAAGACTACGCAATAACGACCTATTCCTAAAACTAGAAAAATGCACCTTGGAAGCAGAAACCATCAAATACTTGGGAATGATCGTTTCCCACAATCAGGTATCAATGGATCCAGCCAAACTTGCAATCCCGAAAAACACCAAAGGCGTAAGGAAGTTTTTAGGTTACGGAAACTTCTACAGGAAGTTTATCGGTCATTACTCTGACCTTGCCAGACCCTTGAATGCCTTACTAGAAAAGGATAGGAAGTGGAACTGGACCCAAACTGAAGACAACACTTTCAAATTAATGAAACAAAAATTCCTTGAATCCCCCATAACACAAATTCCCGACTCCTCAAAACCGTCAAAGATTGCTGCAGATGCCAGCAAACACGCCACAGGAGCTGTATTAATGCAACCAGACGACCAAGGACAATGGCACCCATGTGCATTTTTCTCCAAAACTCTATCCCCCACTGAAAAGAACTACCAGATCTACGACAAAGAGTTATTAGCGGTAATGAGAGCTTTAAAAGAGTGGAAACACTTACTTTTGGGAAGCCCCCACACAATCCAAATCCTGCCAGATCACAAGAACCTGATGTACTGGCAAGAAGCCAGGAAACTCACACCATGGCAAAGAAGATGGCAACTGGAACTGTCACAATACAATTACACCTTGGAGCACGTACCAGGAACCCACATGGTGGTACCCGACGCACTCTCAAGAAGACCTGATTTATACATCAAAACAGAAAGAGATGACAATGACACACCAATGATACCTGCCTCAGTGTTCCTGTATCACACACAAACAATTAAAAACACAATCGAGCAAGCCATGCTCACAAACAATAATTATCCAGGAAGAACGAAGAAAGACGATTGGAGAAAAGAATAAGGACAGTTTTTTTATCAGAATAAATTACTGATTGACGAAGTAGAAGAACAATAAGACGATCATCAAAGATCACCACAATTCCCTGTCCGCAGGACACCCAGGAAGGCTCAAAACCTACCAGTTGATCAAAAAGGCCTATTAGTGGCCAGGAATGATGAAACAAGTGGAAGAATACGTGAAAGGATGCACAACTTGTCAACAAGCAAAAGTAAACACACATCCCACCACCGTACCATTAATCCCAAACCAGACCCCAAAAACCACCGAACCAATGAAGTACCTATCCGTAGACTTCATAACTGATTTTCCAGAATCTTCAGGATACGACAGTATAATGGTCATGGTAGACCAAGGACTTAATAAGGGGGTAATCCTCTCACCTTGTCATAAAACCATTGACGCACTCAAAACCGCACGAATCTTTCATGATTCCATCTTCAAACGATTCAGATTGCACAATAAACTCATATCCGCCAGGGGACCACAGTTCGCCTCTGAAGTATCCAAAGAACTCCACAAACTCCTGAACATTGAAACTGCACTCTCCTCTGCGTATTATCCCCAGACAGATGGACAGACAGAACGATCCAATCAAGAACTGGAGATCTACCTCCGCATATTTTGCCAGAACCAACCGCACAGCTGGGCAAAATACCTTACAACCGCCGAATTCTGTCACAACCAAAGACCACACTCCACAAACAACCAATCACCATTCTACCTCCTCATGGGATATGAACCCCGGGACAGAGATCCACGAATATCCCATCAGTGGAAAAACGATTATCCAAACTGCTTAGGGCAAGGGAAAACGCCCTAAAAGCACACGAACTCACGAGAAGCAAGATGATGAAACAAAACAATGGAAAGTTCATGCGATTCTCCGAAGGACAAAAGGTGTGGTTAGAGAACACCAACCTGCCAGAAAAAGCTACCGAATACAAGAAGTTCAACATGAAACGCATCGGACCTTTTCGCATCCAAGAAAAGATTTCCCCGGTCTACCGACTATCCCTGCCTCCCCATTGGAGGATACACAATGTTTTCCACACATCCCTTCTCACGCCGTATACAGAAACCAACACTCACGGCCCGAACTTTATCCGACCACCACCTGACCTGGTCAACGAAGAAGAGGAATACGAAGTAGAAAGTATTCTTAGACACAAACCCTGGAAACACGGGCACCGCTACCTGATTAAATGGCGCCATTACCCTTATTCCGAAAACTCATGGGAACCGGAAGAACATTTAACCAATGCTGCGGAGATACTGGAAGCCTATAAGAAGGACCACAAACTGCATTGAAGAGACAATCACCCCACTACCAAAAATCCTATGTCTCTCAACACAAAAACATGTCTACTTCTAACTCCACCGGCTTCCCTATCACCACCTACTCGATACCCGGCGACGCCAACTTGCTAGCCAATGAACGAGTGTCTTTCGCCCGTGGGCAACGACACAACCAAGCCGACGTCACTGACACCATAGAATTAATGTCAGCAAAAGACACCTATACCTATCTCTTTTATGAGACTGAAAAATGCTGCCCCCATGCGTACCACGCTCTTTCTTCCATGCATACCTTCCTTGCCATAGACCTCATAGCTGACGAACTCCTAAAAGCCATAGACTCAATACATTTGTTGGAAAGCGAGCATTCGCGGCTCAACAGTCAGGACTTGAGTATCTGTCGGGCACTCCGGATGGAAAAGTTAGTTTTGGAATCTTTGGAACGACGCTTGAGGATGAGCTCCTTGAATGGGCAGACGGACACGGCAAGGGAATATTTGGAATCAGACGGGAGGATATTGCTAAACGAAGCTCGCACGTGGATAGAGCGAGACGGTTGTACGAGTACTCCTCCACCCGGTTTGTCCCTCCGGTCCCTGTCGCACCCAGACCAGACCAGTGTTACCCCGGAGCGCACTTACCACATCATCACCCGTCGACCTACGCCCATCCCGTTGGGGGATAAATATATTCCCACTGTCCCAACCAGCCCAATCTCACAAGAGTCGAACCACTCCAGTCCCCATTCCATTGGGTCAAACCCAAAACCACTATCCCCCCCGTCATCTCCACCTCGACCAATACCAAACACCCAAACCCGTCGCCTGACGAACTGACGAGGGGCCCAATGCGGCCAGCAAGAGGTGATACTCCAGATCCCCGCCGCCAGAACTCCATCAAAACGGCAATCTCGTATGTCGAAGGGACAGAAAGGCAGTCCACCTGGCACAATGCACAGGCCTGAGACTGGCTCTCCCTCCAATCCAATCAACGTAGATGACGACGCAGCCATGATTGATCAGTTGTACGCAGGAATGTACAACCTGGGAGATGACGATCCAACCACTCCCCAATCCGACACCTCATCTAACACCTGACAAAAATACCACGAAGGCGTTCATAACAACGCTCCATACTGCCAAAATTGCGGTTGGAGCGATCATCGCACATACTATTGCAAAGCCTACTATTGCCCCGACTGTGACCGTTGTGCACCGGGACATAGTTTTAACTGGTGTCCCATCTGCAGGGAAGACGAGGATAGGATTCTGATGGAAGGATTACATGGAGACATCAGCTACGATGACAGTTACAATATTGACAGCGAAGGTACCGAATTTCGGTGAAACTTGGAGCAAGTAAGGGGGTAATGTTACGATCTCTATTGGACATTTAAGGACTACTCATTTCTCTTTACTCATCGGTTATACCATTGGACCGATGACTCATTTCCTTCACGTACACTTCCGTTCCTCTCGCATTTGCAGTACCTATTATAGTACTTAGTCCTCAACAGACGGACCTGCCCTAGATAGGACCTAACTCCTATCACCGATTCCTTTTCATTATAAATACCATGTAACAGCAGTAGTATTCTCTAATATGATTCTACACAGTTTACGCTTACAAAGCTAGACTCCTAAGATCAGACTTCTACTCAGAAGAAGACCAACTCCCATTGGAAGACCTCCACTCTGAACTATGTTCTTGAACTTGTCTTCGGATAAGTCTCTTTACAAACCTCGACGAACCCTCAGACTTTGTTAAGCACTTTGTGCGTAACAGGGAAACTACAAAAATGGATTAATGAAACTATGCAGTCCCGTGGACTGATGGCAGGGGTACATGTACCAAATGAAGCAGAAATAGTGGCCAACAAAAATGAGGATGGAGAGCAGGCTGTGAGCAACAAAGAGGCCATGAAAGCAGTGAAAGTGAGGAGGAAAACAGCGAGGAGTCAGCTGAAAGTGGTACCCGCCAAATGGATGATATAGGCAAAATAATAGCTGTAGGAGACCGGTATGTTGAGGATGGTGAACTTGTAGTCAACTACAGCTACAACAGCAAGGATGAAGTGGGACCATGGCTATCTGATGAAGACAGTGTAGTGGAGGAGGAAGGTGGGAGCACGTCAGATGAGGATGCCTGGCAATAAGGCGGTATGTTCTCTTGGTTCTGTCAAAACGCATCTGTCAGCATTGTACAACAAAATATAGAGGTGCTTACAATTTTTATCTTGCGTGTACACCACCTAGGAGCCTCAAGAGGGCCCACAGTCCCTTGTTGCTTGCGTTTGGCTTGCTGAGCTTCCGAGGATCCTTCAAAATGCACTGCAGACATAGGTGCATGCCACACAACACGTGGACATGGGACATCTATGTGTGTATTCCAACCCATGTCGCTTGAGAGAATGTTGCGACTACACCAATGACTTCAGTAAATAGGATCAAACATTCAGAAAGAAAGTGTACCTGTCAGTACCTGTCTCCATGATGAATATATTCTTCTTGGTTGACAACAAAGCAGCTTTGTCCTCACGTTTAACTTGCCTTTGCAGCTTGGCTTTTGTGTTGATTCCAAAGTGGTGAGATTCACATATCATGTGGATTTCGGCTTGCAGACTCTGGATTGTGTTCCATAGGATATGAAGGTATAGCTGTAGCAATAAGTAAGTCTTTGTTGTTGATGCAAGGTCTTCAATTGAGTTGAGATGATCGAGATCAGCAGTGAGGTGTTTAATTAATGTGTTTGAGAGAAACACGTTGGAAGGGAATATGTTGGTACCGGTCCTGCCGGCAGCAGCAAATACCTGGAAGCGTCCTTCCTCAAACCTCTTCTGACAAAGGGCTCACATCTGTTTTGTGATTGGCTTGTTCTTACTCCTTGTCTCGTTGTCAGGTGGTACAGGCGCATGGGTGGCAAGTGGATTGGCCTCAGGATTGACCTCAGGTTCACATTGACCACAATTGCAGGGTGGTGGCATTGCAGAAGGAGGTGAGGAGGCTCGAGCAGCTGTACATGATGAGCAGGAGCAAGGTGGGTCAACAGATGGGTTGGCGTACAGGCAGTTTTGCTCAGAAACAATGCACAAAGCCATGACAAGACATGCCATATTGGTGTCCATCATAGTGCCGCTAGTACATGATTTCTCACCCTTGGTTCCCACCACCTTGTCGCCGTCTTCCACCAGCTCCCGCGCTATATCCATTTTGTTTTTTGTAACGTACATAATTCCTCTCCGTGTCTCTGTTCTTGTGGTGCCCGGTCGTATGCGGCCTATTTTCTGGAAGAATTCATCCGGATTGGGCACAACTCCAACCATTATGACTTTGGAAATGTCAACTGGGTTGTATCCAAGCCAAAGGGGATTCATGGCATTGATAATGTGAGCCATGGGATCATCACAAAAAAGGCAACAGGTTTCTGCATTAAATTCAGGTGAGTTGAGTGAATTATACAT
Organism: Serpula lacrymans var. lacrymans S7.9; assembly: GCF_000218685.1. NCBI lineage: Eukaryota > Fungi > Basidiomycota > Agaricomycetes > Boletales > Serpulaceae > Serpula > Serpula lacrymans. The sequence continues at coordinate 512,399 of NW_006763309.1, read as the reverse complement.
TCTGATTTGAATATGGAGGTTGGAGCGGTTAGATGCATGTTTCCAGATGTATGTTTGCAGTCGGAATTGAAGATTGATTGTCTGACAAAAAATAATGAACTTTTTGTCGCTCTCTAGTACCACCTCAGTTGTGGGAAGTTCCAGCTGCCTATGCCATGGTCAAGCTCCCAGATGGACAGACGCACATCATGCCGCACATTGGAGTGTCTTATAAGGTGATACTGTCCAGTTTGTAGTTCAAGGAACTGACACACTCGCTTGGTAGCAGGTCCTGCTGTCAATGTGGCTGTGACAGCTATCTCAACTACTGAGGATGGCATTCATGCGGCCACATAACCAATTTGCTGGAAGGCATTGTGGAACCCATTCCCCCATGTATCCAGTAAGTGGATTTCATCTATTCCTATGGCACTTATGCGTAGACGAAAGGATTTGTTGTTCAACATATCCTCAAAGGATGGAGATGTGAGTTGTTCCAGGGACAGTAGTATCATTGAGGAATATTTCCGAACAGTAAGCCACAGGTTTTCTTGTCTTGCCACTCGGGCCTGATGCAGAGTATGGCTGTTTATTGCCAGCGCTTTCAGATTGTATTTCTTTAACTCAAGTTCCTGGGTTGTGTACCAGTGGTAAATGTCATAAAGTCAATGGATCAAATCTTTAGAGGGTCACACTTAACTTACCATCTCTTCTTCTAGACCATTAGTGGGGAAAACAATCACCATGGCTGGATTGGCCAGAACATATTTTGGAGGGCTGCATAGAGATGGCTTTTCGGATATTGCAATTAGGATTAGCATGTACATATAAAAGTACGCCGTCTTTCCACCTCCTGTCGGAACTATAGCCAGGAGGTCTTTGCCATCCAGGCATTGACACATTCCTTCAATCTGGTAGTTGTGTGGTTCAAATGGCAATGTTTTCGCAAGTATTTTGCATGCAAGAGCATGACCGGTGGGTGTACTGAATTGGAATGGTTTGTGTCACGATCGTATCCATATGACTCATCTTTTTTATCTAATCGCGAGATAGAGACTATTATCTCACCTAATCTAATCTCTCTTTGATCTTATCTTATCTAGTAATCACGTGACACATTCGTAATACTCATTACCAATCAGCCTCACGCATTACACATGTCACTTACCAATACGCTACGTCATACCTCACCGTAGCCTCATGCCTTCTTCTATATAACTAGCACGATATCCATGTACATACCTCAGTTGTAGATTTACTCTTATACTTGCTTGTCAAACACTTGTTGTGTGATTTAAGTCCTACGCTGCTCGGGTTACCGGCATAACAGCTAGGGTCTTTACAGTTTGGATGTGCCGACTGGGGCCGGCATTGACAGAATCTAGTGACAAATTGCTGCTTGGACGCCATTCAGATGTGTTTTCTACTGACAGAATCTTTGTTTATTTCATATGTACACTACTGGTTGACGCAACGTGTCTAGTCATGTGACTCTTCTTAACGCCAAAAAGGTCAGCAACGGTGAGGTGGTAACCAATTGATTAAGACTAGCGTCGCCTGCCCCCACCATCGGATCCAATTAATTTCCCTCAGCAACAAGCCAGCCTCTAAATGACAACATCGGCCCCTTGGCATGAGTGGGAAATGTAAGCCACTGCATGGTCCCTTTCAAGAAGTATCGAGACAGCACTGAGATGAGAACAATTGAAGTTAATACAAGGTCATCTTAGTATACACCACAGGCATAATTTCAGCCACCTGGCTGGGATACTTTCAATATTATAAATATATACTTTGTGATAGATTAACTAAAATTTTACCAATGTTATGAGAAATAGCTGGGATGGTTAATGCATTATTTCATTCGGGCAGTCCCGCCACTCTTGTTCACCATCCACCATGTCGATCACAGTCCTTTGCTCGTCGTTCCCTCCGTTCCCGACGCTTTCTCTTTCTGTTCCAAAAGACACCCCAGTCGGAGATCTGTATGGCCTTCTACATGATCGCTACCCAGACCTTCCTTGCTTCGATGAGCTTGCATTCTCGCCTCACTCTGGTCTCATTCCATGCCCAGAAACTTCCTTGTCGGCCCTCCATGCTCCAGATGCGGACCTGTCTTCTTTTATTTCCTTAAGATTAATACCGCGTTTAAGGGGTGGAAAAGGTGGATTTGGTTCTCAACTACTGGGCGGCTGGGGGTCGCATGAGCAGTCAGAAAACAAGCAATAATGATTCTTGTAGAGACTTGAGCGTGACGTAGGTTGAGCACTATCAAAGTAGCTAAAAAGTGAGTATGTCCGTATCTGGAGAAGAAAAGCCGTTTACCTATCTTACCTTTTACGTAATTCTGATAGACTTGCAGAGTACGTCGAAAATGAACCCGCTCGTAGAGAGCTGCCACATAAGCGCAGAAAACGAAACTGGAGCCCTGGAGAGAAACTGGGTAATACGACTTCACAGCAAACCGTAGTTCTTCCAAAAAA